>NC_088924.1:44752500-44775000 GCF_038396675.1 Hydra vulgaris | reverse complement strand
AATTTCACAAAATTGATGAAACAATTTTTAGCATGTACCACACTGCACCCAATCAATGTTACAATCGTATTTTGTAATTAAACACCTAATACTATCACAAATTTCTTGCTGTTTACAGGTTATTTTTTTATTGGAGGAGTTTAGAGATAATTCGGAAATATTTTTATTAAAAGCTAACCAACGCGCCTGTAGATTTGCAATGTCTACAAATTGATTTCCTAATAAACGTAAAGCTTCTGCTGTTTTAGAACATTCAACGCTTTTAGCAGCCCACAATTCATTTGTTCTCACATTCTCATTATGCGACAAAGACAAAACAGCTTGACAATCTAAAGTCTTACACTCCTTCAACAATAACTTATACAGTTTTAACACAACTCCTAACATAATATGCAAAACAGGTGGCACTACATTATCTAAAGTTATTATGAGGAAAATCACAGGAGCAATAATTGAATTATGAAACTTACCTAAAGTTCTTAGGTTTCCACCTTGTCTATTTTCACACAAGTTCTCATTGTAAGCACTTTCCAGAGATTGTATTGTCCTCCTTAAGATGTTACAATTAGCAGGTGTGTGAGGCATAGAAGCATGGTTTCTTAGAGAATTCAACTTAACCTGACTATTTTGCCTTTTAGCTTAAAATCTGACGACTGAATTCTTTTGATCTAGTTGGCAAAATGCCCGAGAACTAAGGCTATATTCTCACGACAGTCTGAACCCTGATACATACAAAACAAGTGAACATTGCATACAGACCCTGATGATTTAGAATTGACAACTTCAAAATGGAATTTCATATACTTCCCACCCTTATCACCAGCAAAAAGGAGCCATACCTCTTCGCCAAAACCGACATCCGAATTAAGTTGGTCGCGTACATAAAGATTAGTAAAAACCTCTTCAATATAAGTTGTCAAATTCTTGACCATCAGTACAGATACTAAACAAGGGGCTTCATTCGCAGATGGATAAAGTAACATGGACTTCACAGTGACATGTTGTTTATTGACATGCATTGTCCGCATTTCTTGTTCTTGTCTTATCTTGGGCTCAGATGGGAGAATCCTTGCACCAAGATTACACAAAATACATCTTAGTCTACGGAATTCAGCCGTGGGCATCCTTAATTGGCTCTGTAGCTCTACAGCATCAGAAACACTTAACTGCTTAACTAAACCCAACTTATTTGCAACACAACAAAATATTGACTTTTCACAAGACATAGAATCACAAAACAACATAGACAAATCACTTTCTAAATCTGAACAAGCTAATAATCGAAGGAATATAAAAGCAAGTTTAGATCGTCTAGCTGCAGCATGCCTACCTGACTTAGAATAAGGTTTACTATTTCCTAACTTAATGTAAGTATATTTTTTACTAACTATTGGCTTTTTAACTGATATATTCTGTGGATTACTTAAACCCACAAAATAACTCAGAGGAACCAATGTTGTCGTAGTCTAAATAAGAATCAACCACAACTAAATCCTTATTGCTACTACACACTAAAAAAAAAAGGTAGAAATTTCTACCTTAGATTAGGATATGTGATATGCCCTTAGTAAGGTATAATTTTCTACCTTTTAAGGTAGAAAACTATATTAAAAACAATTATTTGTCTTACAATTTTCTAACTTAAAGGTATAATTTTCTACCTTATAAGGTAGAAAATTATACCTTACTAAGGGTATATCCTACCTTAACTAAAAATTTCTACCTTTAATTTTTAGTGTGTAGCAAAACATTTGCAAATTTGGAAACTGTTCTAGCTTAAATCACTAATTTTTGCAATTTTTTTTTCAATATTAATTTTTTTTAGCAATCTTACATTTTTGGCACGAGCAGATGCAAATTTACGCTGTGCTGTTTTAATTTTTTTTTTTTTTTAAAAAAAGTTGGAACTGCTCCTCCTGTTTTAGCCTAATACTCATAGTCTCTAATTGAGAACTTAATGAGTTACAATGTGTGTTGAGAGCCCTATTTTTAGAATTTAAATCTGTAATTTCACTTAAATACTTGCATTTTAAATGTTTCTATTTGCTCCATATTTGTTTTATTTTCAGAAGTTAATTGATCAATTTGATTCAGTAGCTCCTGACTGTTATTTAAATTGAAAAAGTCATCTGCATTTGCTGATTTTTTTTTTGGGTGCAGCTTGCGACAGTTTCATTTTAAAAAATTCTTCGTTTTTTATAGCTTTAAAATTTTTTTTATATTTCTTTTTTTGGCGTGTTAACTTTAGGCACATTTTATCAAACTCGTCATTACTAGGCATATCAAAATCAATTGGCAAAAGAAAACTCATAAAACTAAATAAATCATCTCTTATTTTAAAGACTGTTATTAAAATGGAAATGACATTGTTACTGATCTTATCTGTCCTAATTAATCGCTTAACAAAAGGAAAGTTACACCTATCTTCCCAACCATTTTTCCATCCAATATGTTGTTTTAGAATTTTCCTCTCAGTTGAATACATTGTTATCAAAATAATATTGACTTTATAAATATAATAAAAACAAATAAAATAATATTAATTAACAAATATAAAAGTGGATTTAACAACTTATCTGATATTAGTTTGATAATCCAAAGAGAAAACTTCCGCGTAACTTTGTTTACTTTTATACTTCAAAAATTGACTCGCCGAACAGTTGTTTGGTGAATATTCGTTAATAAATAGTTTGGGACGTAACGCATAAAGGTTACGTCATCGCAAAAAAACGTCAACACAAATGTACGCCTTAAACTAACAAGATTAGTTGTAAAATATGACAATTTTGAAAACATATTTCATAACATAGCTGAAGGCACGTAAAATAATTTTTTTATTTTTATTTGCATAAAAGGTTGAAACTTCATTAACTTACGTCATCCATCAAAAAAGTTACGTTTTGCATTTAAAAACGATCAATTAAAAAATATAAATGCTTTAAAAACAGTCTTTTTGTAAAAAATTCTCTAGGATGACGCAGTAATCTGATAAAATGGACATTTAGGGTTAAGTGTTCCAAATTTCAAATATCAAGCACAAAGCTATGTTATGAAATCTTAGTTGGCCGAACTCATGTTTTCCGGAAAATAAGCGAAAATTAGAAAAGTGGTTCTAAATTATTAAAAATATTTTGGCAATATTTAATTTTTATACCAATTAATGTAAATATTTATTTAACAAGGAAAGATAGATCTTCTATATTTTTTTAATTGCAAGCATTTATATAAAAAAGTTACTATTAATTTAAAGTTTGTGAATTTTTATACTTTTTATGCGGAAATACTTTTTTTTTTGATAAACTCATGACGTCACGCTCGTTTTTATATTGAGTGAAACAGCCGTGATACATATACATATATATGTGTGTGTGTGTGTGTGTGTGTGTGTGGGGGGGGGGGGGTCAAGCAGGGGTGCCTTTTCTATAGTATATTATTAAATTGTAATTTAAATAACAATAAAATTATGTTATACATAAATTTACAACCATATCAAAGTTAGAAACAATAACAATACCTTATTAAAGTTAGTTATTTAAGCACTTAGTAAAGGATAAATTATGATTTATTTATTTTTTAAAGAATAAATTTAACAAAATAAATAGACTATAAAAGATATATCTTATAGATGAAATTAAATCAAAATATTTTTGTATAAGTGCTAACTTACTATTTTTTATCTTGCTAATTATAGTATAGCAATATATTTCCTTTGCTTCTCGTGATGCAATAAGTTTTAAATTAATTAAAACCCCATCTTCTCATGGATCAATCCGTTAATGTTAAATTAAAAGGATTTCATTACTTTTATCACTTCTTCTCGTGATACAATCTGTTTCAAAATAAATTATAACCAATTCTTCTAGTGATTTATTCTGTAAATGTTGAACTAAAAACACTTTTCTTTTTTTTTTTTTTCATAACCTAAAATTTTATTTTAAAATCTGATATTTTTTCGTAAAAAATAATAATCCCAGCTAACACACCAGCGTTGGGCCAACGTTGGCCCAATGCTTCTTGTACCGTTGGCCCAACGTTGGCATCCAGCGTTGGGCCGATTCCTTGATGGCCGCCGGGCATACATTGGCCCGATTACATTGGCCCAATGCAGTTTAGCCAGCATTTATCCGACGATATATTTTATTAGGTTCAGTGAATTATAAACGCTACTTGTAACTAGCACGCAGTTAGTTAGGTCATTGTTAACATAAAATTTCTTAAATTCGTTTATTTTTAATGTATTGAAAAGATTCCAAACGCAATCGACGTATGATTAAAGCTATTTAAATTGTTTTAATCAAATGCAAACTGAAATGTGTTTGTTATTTCATTCAAGCTAAATTTATTTTCAAGGTGAAAAACAAAACATATTCAATAAAATGAAATGTATATCAGATAATATTAAAACTGTTATACAATAATCTAGACATTATCTTCGCCATTTGCATCACTGCCTTTGTCCCAAAGTTCCGAGTGGCATGCATAATCAATCCTCGCACCATCTGACTTTTTTCGGTCGTACAATTTACGAACCCACGACTTCATTTGATCGTTTACTTCCGCTTTTGAAACATCTTTTGCACTTTGTCGTAAAAAAAATACATTTAAATATTATTAAATAACTTTGTGTTAAAACATTTCAAAAACTTTAGTAGCCCTAAAAAATAGATTAACTACAGTTTAAAAGAAATTTGTTGGGCAATCATTAAAAAGACAACAAATGAAACCAATTACATTCTATTTACATTTAAACCAAATTTTATCTATTTTTCGTAAAGCCAACTTGGGTTTCCTAAAAGTTAAAACCTTAAATAGGGTTACATTCAGTTATAACTTAAGTATAAGTTAAAACTTACATGTGTATAAGTAAATTGTTTTATGTTATAACTGAATGGCCCTATACAACATAACTATTATCATGTTTAATATTTATTGATCACTAACCATAAACAATAGATTCATGTTTTTCATCCCTTGCTTTGTCCTCCTCGACCTTCACTGTTTACTTTGTTGATCCACTTCTGTAGCCATCAATTAACAGAAAATGTTGCTCACTGTTTCTTCAACAACTCGTCCATCAATCAAAACAAGATAAATAATCTGAAAAGTTTAAAAATAAACCCATAAGATCAGATAAAATATTTTATTAAAAGTACACTGAAGCTCTTTCAAGTAGAACCTGCTAAAGATGTTATAAAAATGGTATGCAATGGCAAAAATATGTTGTCAGTTAATACCACAGCAACATCTGAGGAGCGCAGCGGTGGATTAATACTTTTATAGCCCTGGATCTAGTATTTTTTGGAGGCTTTTTTTATACTCTACAGTGTAATAATGACTACTAAAAAATATGTAATATTTAAAATTCAAAAGCAAAAAATACATTATTTACGTCGAGACATATTAATGTTGATAAACCAGGTGACATTCTTCGCATAGGCAAAGTGATATTCTGTTGTTCTCTCACATTACTAACTAAAAGTAAATATCACAAACTTTAAACTACTTTATTGAGTCTAGTTTTGCAGTGACGATATATATATATATATATATATATATATACATACATACATATATATATATATATATATTTATATATATATATATATATACATATATATATATATATATATATATATATATATATATATATATATATATATATATATATATATATATATATATATACATATATATATACATATATATATATATATATATAGTGATTCTTGCAACCTTGTTGGAAGTAAACTAAAGTTTAAAAATATATAAAAATATGCCAGTATTCAATAACTTGAGTCTTAAAAGCATCTTGTTTGCCTAATGTTTGTACCATTGCTCAAAACAACTTTAGAATAAACTCCACAGCTTGATCATTACAAATTAGAATCACAACTTTGACTACATTTGAATGATTTTAAAAGCCACTTTTACTTCAAATTTATTTTCATCTTTCAAACAAAAAAATGGCTCACAGTACGATTAGAAAACGTAAACTCAAATTAAAAAAAAAAGGAAATTAGCACACATGCAACGATAAACAAAACAATAGTTTACCTTCATCATTAGTTGCATATTGTACAAGTGCAAAGAAGTTATTGTCGAAAACGAAAACGGTAATGTTGCAGAATAGCAGCGTAAAATCATTTTATTTTTTTGCTTGTTTCCACTGAAAAGAGCGCGACAAGCAATGTCTGCAACATTACCTACAAAAAAAAAAAAACTATATTAAATAAAATTACTTCACAGTGCTTATGTCAAACCAGGTAATAGTGTTAAATGCTGCAAAAGAGATAAGCGATATTGTTTCGATGGATGTCAGTAATGATAATACAAGTATTATTGATTGCCATGTTTCTGTTGATGGCACATGGCAAAAAGGAGGTTACACATCCATAAATGGTATTTTAACTTTGATAACAAGTAATCAAAAATGTGTTGGCCATTTTGTTTTAATAAAATAAAGTTAAGGTTGCGAATATTGGAATAAAAGAACGAATGAACCTGGCTATAATAACTGGCAAAATAATCACATTTGTCTCATTAACCATGTAAAATTCTCAGGATAAATGGAATCCGTGGGTACTTTTGAAATGTTTGGGCAATCTTTGAAGAAGTATAAACTAAGGTATATATCTTACATAGGAAACGGAGACACATCTTTATCCAATGATGTTAACAAATCTCAACCATATGGACCTAATTTTACTATTAAAAAGAATCTGTTGGTTACGTTCAAAAGGGTATGGGAGCACGATATTTAAACTTACGCTAATTAATGAAACATACTGTCTGATGGGAGGAAAATAATGGGTAAAGGACAATTAACTGATGAAGCTTTAAATAGTTTGCAGAGCTTTTATGGTACTGCCATAAGGCAAAATCTTGAAAGCATTTATAAAATGAAAAAGAGTGTTTTGGTAACACTAGTCCATTATTCAGATATTCTTGATGAAACAGAACAATATAAATTTTGTTCTCGAAACATAAATACTTGGTGCATATGGCAGTCTATCAGGTAAATCAAATTCAGAGCTAAATTAAATTTCCCATTAGCAATAAAGGAAATTTTCAAACCCATCTTTCAAGACATAAGCAGAGAGGAATTATTATCTTAATGTTTGCATAGACAGACACAAAATAGTAATTTAATTTACAATTTCATTAGGAAAAAATGTTTTTTTAAAATAATTAATAGTTAAGATAATCAATTATTTCAAGAAAATTGTAAAATGTTCATTTTACAAGTTTTGTAAAATAATTGATTATCTTTTAAAGTATTTATCATTTTTACACAAAAGTGGTAGAAACCCTAGTTAATAGTACTACTAATATATTCTGAAAATTTGAAGTCAATAGCATATGTGAAACTTGTATTTAAAAATTACATTTAAAAAGTTCTTAAAACGGCTGCCTTCATGTCTAATTAGTCCTTTACTACTTTTTTTTTCAAAAATTTTAATTAAAAAAAAAGGTCAATTGATATCAAATAAAATTTAATTGCAGTTGATATTTAAAAGCAATAATTTAAGCAACTTTAAATATTCAAAAAACATTATAAAAAACATTACGCCAAAAACATTTTTAAAAACCGACAATTTTCAATAGTACCAATTTCGACAAAAACCGCGGTTTTTTGTTATTAGATATAACCAAAGGAAACCCTATTTGCTATGAACGTTTGTAGAACAAATTTGCCTAGTACTCTTGAGTCCTTAATAAAAGGAGTGGGAGGGAGGAGGAGGGTTTATTAGAATTTGGTCCAAATCTAATAAACGAGGGGAGGGGAGGAATGCGTTGGGTTATTAAAAAAAAGGAGAAGGAGGGTTGGTTTAAAGTATATGTACCGTAGATTTCCCTAATTCCGAACAAAATCTTACTTAAAGATGGATAACTCCGCTTGCTTTTTGAGTTTTAAATTAATTTTTTTAAATAAATAAACTGGAATATATTTATTATAAAAATATTGTTAGTTTTTAAATTTAAAAAGTGAATTTTTTGTTTGGAATTAGAAACACAATTTAAAAATATTAATAATTTATACTAGCGTAAACCTCTAGCTTAGAGTTAGGTATAAAGATTTTTGAAACTTAAAACTATTTTTATTTTAATGTATGGGTATAACATTGTGTTGGTGCAGAGTGTTGGTGCAGAGCTTCCATTATTTTTTTGAAATCAGTTTAAAAAAAAAAAATCTTCACAGTCACTGCCTGTTTCTGTCAGTTAACCGTCGTTAGTCAGAAGAAATCTCAGTTATTAGTATCAGGTTGGTTGCAGCCTTATAGAATGCTCCCCCATTAATCAAATAGGAAGCTTTTAGTGCTTTTTTATCATATAGCAATGTAGTTTTAACCTTTAGACAGTTGTATTTTGAAATGGCAGCAATTCAAAGACTAAAACATTGTTCAGTAACCCCTTAATTTTGCTCACTGAAAATAATTTTTATAACCTTCCATTATTATAACCACGCCATTATTCTTCGCCATTAAATAGTATCACAGTTAGTTTTTATTAAATAGTATCGCAGCAATATATCCATATTTTTTATTATCTTTAAATTATGAAATCTGTTCAGTACAACTACGATTGCTATCTCCAAATGAAAAGTTATTATTTGGAGGTGGCAACCCTAGCTGTGCTGTACAGATTTGATAGTTTTTAAAAAACTATAATGAAAAAGTTGTTGTATTTAAAAAATATCGTTTTAAGGCGTCAAGTTACAAAAACTAAAACTGTTAAAAGTTATTCACACTCCTTGCACACTAATTCAATTGTTTCGTGATAATTGATAATACAAGTATTACACGACAAGTTAGAACACTTTTCACATACAACCCATTTGCTGCTGGTAGATTTGTCCCAAAGGCTTCCGCAGGAAATACAAAGACGATTGATATGGTAGGGATTACAGCCGGCGGCAGGAAGACAATCAATATTTTGACTAGTAGACATCTTTGTTGTTTTGGTATATTTCTGAGACCGTTTTCGGGGATTTTTAAGTTGTAAAAGATTTTTTTCCTTTTTTTTTTAAAACTTTTGTTCTTTGAAAGTTGCTGAGTCCAATTTTTTTTCTTTCTCTAATATATATTTTCTGGCTTCTTTTTCATCTAGTTTTCTTTTTTTAGCAGCTTGTGTTGCTTCGTCCTGAACCATTGCAGATAGTTCAGTCATGTTATAACTTGTTGTTCTTTTAATTATTGTTCCCTTTTCTTTACTACTGGAAAGAGGCTTTAATCTATCTCTAAGCACACTGAGCACTGATTTATTAATATCAAAAGATGCTTGTTTAACGGCATTTTGGATGCTATCTAATTATTTGAGCAATACTTCTTTTGTTGAATTTTATTAGTTTTATCGAGTGAAACTTGTAAATCGGTAGACTTTCCAGAAAAACAATTCTCAATTTTTTCATTTGTTACATGTTGAAAAATAGCGCCGATTGCAGTTTTTATTTGGAGTTGTTTTTGAACGATTGAGTGGAAATATGCCTGTATTTTCAAAACCTCTACGTGCATTTTCCGCTTTAAAGCCTTTCTTTGCAATAAGGTCTTTTAGCATGGCTGGAAACTGCCGGTTACTTAAACTTAAATAAGAATTTCTAACCAAGTAAACTTCTACAATTCGCTTCCATTCCGCCTTTACAGTTTTAAAAACTCAAACATCTAGTTGTTGCAAAAAATGACTTGTGTGAGCTGGCAAACGGAATAAAATTATATTGTTTGATTCAGATAATCTTTTTAATTTAAAATTAATGTGAGTTGCATGGCCGTCTAAAAATAGAATTTTAGATCCTTGAAGTTTGTTTGCGTGAACTAAAAAAATTGAACGAAATTCATCCAATGAAATTTTCGCTTTCCATCCAACCCGATTTTCTAGTAGAATAATAAACATCAGAAGTACCACCTTGAACCCAAGCTTTCATCAAATTTCGACCTTTGTAAACAACTTGATGAGGTAGGAAATTTCCAAAATCATTGCAACACGTTAAAATTGTAGTCATATGTTTTTCATTTGTTGTGTTTTTTTATTTCTTTTCGACAAACAATGTTGACTTTACCTTGATCAAATTTCTATCCACTTTCATCACAGTTGAACACATGAAACGGCTTTTCATTTAAGTTAGGCTCTCGATAAACAGCGTCAACTTGGCTGAATCATACATCAATAATTGCTGGTTGCGAAGACACCGCTCTTACAGCTTGCATGCTAGTAGCTTTTCTTTCACAGATATTTTTCGCATATTTTTTCATTAAACTGTTGTACCACTTCCGAATAGGTTTAGCGTTCTTGAATAAATAAGTTTGTTTAGATTCCTTTAAATAGCTCTCGACCACAGTTAAAATATCATTTCTTTTAAAGCTGAAGCCAATACCACTCATAAACTGTACAAGTTCAACTATAAGCCTCTGCGTTACTTGGCTTATTGCTCTGGACCTACCAACACCAGCAGCTCCATTTATTTATTTTAGTCTTCAAAAAATAGTTGTTTTAGGATTGTTATAACATAAAGCGGCTTCTGAATATGACATCTTCATATTATTAAAAGCCTCAATACAGAGTTTAATTTTTCTTTCGCAATCTTCATTTTTGTCAAACTTTGACATTTTTTCATTAACAAACGTTAACATAAATAAGACGTTTAGAAATTCAATAAAAAAGTTGAGAGCGTTTATGAATTTCTAAGTTAATGACGTTAAAGTATTATAGTTAAATATTGTTGTTAATTACTAGCGCGTAAAAATGCTAACTTAAGCAAAAAAAAATTGCATTCCAAAATCTGTTCGTAATTTGGAAAACGTTTTAATTTAGCAGAAAAGTACTCTTTTTTAGATATTTTACGAAGTATTTCTGATTTTTGACTTTTTTTTCAGATAAATAATCACCATTAAATTCTACATCGAACAGTACGCAATTTAAATTGTCTTTTTTTTTTCAAGTCGGTTTTACATTGTTGGTTTTTCAGGGTTTTAAAAAGTGTTTTGCTTGCAATTAAAAAATTTAATGGTACCAATATATACATTTTTAAAATATTTTTTCATATTCTTATTACCTTAGTCTTCCAATTTATTAATCAGTTTTCCTTTTCAAAATCCCAAAAAATTTTATGCGTGTTTTGTAAAAAATATCAAATAGATTTATAAACCGAAGTTTTTAATTTAAAATACGGTAGATTTTCCTAATTCCGAACAGTCCCTAATTCCGAACAGCTTTAGTTCACTTATTGTTACATCTTTTATTTTTGACAAAAATCTACGGTATTTTAAGTTAAAAACTTTGGTTTATAAATTTATTTGATATTTTTTACAAAACACGCAAAAAAATTTTTAATTCTAGCATGGCTTGCGATAAAATCCGCACATTCTAACAGCTGTTTTATCATAGTTTCAATAAAGAATTTAATATGCTGATATAACTTTTATACTATGGTGAGAAATAAAAAAAATTATCTTACTTATTTTTTTAAGTTTTAAAGTTTTTGTTTTAAGGGGGAAGGGTTATCTTAATAAGCTTGGGGTGGGTGGGAAAATTTTCCAAAAATTAGTTAACGTCCCTCACTCACTCCATCCTTCCATCCTCCCCTTTTTTTAATAAGGACTCGAGAGTAACAGGAAACTTTAGACAACTAATGATCTATAACTTTTAAACCCTAACTTTTAAAAAGGTTGTTAAATTATGTTTCATGATGAATTTTGTGCTAGAAAACAACACAAAACAAAAAATACATATACATATTTTTTCATAAGTTTTTTGGTAAAATAATTTTTTTTAATGCATAAAACAATATTTTTACAAACGATTCCATAAAGATAAGATTTCCAAATTTAATCATACTTAACAACAGTTTGCTATTACAAAATTGTTCATACTTAACAATAGTTTATTGAAATATAAATTATCGGAAGACTAATAAAAAAAAAAAATTTGATATTCATTTGGAGACCCGGTTGGTATAATTATAACTGATTTTATGTATTATTTTAGTCATCACCATCGTCATCATCAAAATCAAAATCGTACAGTTGACACAGCATCTGCATTAGTTTATCTTTATTTTCATATTCATCAATAAATCTTATACTCTTGAACAGTGCACCATCATACTCGGCTTTGCGCTCTATTAATTTATATTTATCCTTAATAACTTCTTCTAAAAATTCTTCTATAAAATCTTGCGTTAATAAAGCATAACTGATCGAAGTTGGGCCGTATTTTAAATCCTTGATCCTAGGATCAGCTTTTAATTCAAGTAGTACTTTCAACATTACCATATTTTGTTCAAAAACAGCAAATGTCAACAACATTGAAGCTACATAGACTTGAGAAACTTTACATCTAGCAGTTGCAGAATCTTGTGAGGCTAAAGTATTTATAAATTTGACTCGCTCACCATTATCTTTTCCTTTAAAACAGTCATACTGAGACTTGAAAATTTCTATACTTAATATTCTCTTGATATCTTCAAGATGATCCTTGCTCATCAGCGGTACATTATCAAGGTGAGCATCGTCAAAAATTAATTTCACTATTTTACCTACATCGCCTTCTGCTTCAGCAAGCCATAGATCGATACCTTTATGATCTACTCCAACCAGATCAGCCAATTTTTCAAAAAAATATTTGTTTTCATCATTATAATTTGGAAAAAACATCAAAACTAATTTACATACTTCAATTTCTTCTTCTTTTGTTATTTTGTTTGTGTTATATTCAGTTTTCACATTTTTTTTTAATGTTTTTAATTGTTTGTTTATTATATTTTTCAATTCATCAATAGACAACATTACATTTTTAAAATCATTGGTTTCATAATTGATTAATTTTATTACTTTCGATGTAGAATCTTTTATTGAATTACTTCGTTCACAATCTGTAGGAGTTACTTTCAACGCAAAATCCAAAATTTTATTAATATGTATTTGTGGGTTTAAGGAATAGTTTTCAGCAATTAACGACGCTAAAGTACTTAAAATATTCTGCCCAAGAGCATTTGATGGTTCCACAACTAAAAACAAAAACAAAACAAAAAATTTAAAAACTAATATAGTCTAACTTAAAACAAACTGAACATAAAATATAACTAATAAGTTTAAGTCATCTAAAGATATTTTCATGTGAATTGAATAGTAAAGCAATTACTACGAGTTTATTTATTAAAGAGTTTATTTATTATGACTAGATGATAGCGCTTATCATTGATTATATCTGAAATAAGTCAAAACATAAAATTGTTTTATCAAAGATTATTATTGTAGGTTACTCTTCTCTTTATTATTAATATTAAAATTAGTCAGTAATAATTATAATTGTAACTAGCTGTCCGGAACCGTAAAATATGGGTCTTCTTAAGTTTTTCACAGATTGTATTCCTTTTCATCATCTTTTGACAAAGATGCCTTTGTCGAATTTCAATCTAAAATAACGGCCAAAGCTTCATCAGTAGACATACAAGATGGGGATATAGAATCCACTACATTTTTCCGCTAGTTTGGCTTTTTAAGGCTCATTATTTTTTCTAAATTTGACTTCAGTTGCAAAAAATAGTTGGTTAGCTGAGTATTGATCCATATCAGCAACTTTTCTTTTCTTAGATCTCAAAGAGGACTCATCAAAATTTAAAGTAGGCCTACCAAGAGGAGTAGTAACAATTGTTGGAGTAACAGGTGGAACATATGCAAAAGGTATATAGTCAGAATCCAACCATTTTGCTTGATTTTCTCAAATGCTGCAGCTTTGTGGTTAATATCATTCCAATGAGACTTCAAGTTCTTTAGGAATGCAATTAATTTGTTTCTTATAATTTTAGCATCATTTAAGTCTAACTTGACAACTAATTGATCATAAATTGCTGGATCTTGTATAGACATATGATTGGATCTAATGAAGTTGTATATATAATGGTACTTCATTGTTATATTATTATTTATTCTACAAATGGAAAAGTCAACCTATTTATATATATATATATATATATATATATATATTTATATATATATTTTATATATATATATATATATTTATATATATATATATATATATATATATATATATATATATATATATATATATATATATATATAATATATATATATATATATATATATATATATATAATATATATATATATATATATATATATATATTATATATATATATATATATAATATATATTTATATATTATATATATATTTATATATATATTATATTTATATGTATATATATAAATATAATATTTATATATATTATATTTATATATATATAAATATAATATATATATATAAAATAAATATAATATATATATATATATATATAAAATAAATATAATATATATATATATATATATATATATATATATATTATATATATATATATATATTATATATATATATATATATATATATATATATATATATATATATATATATATATATATATAAATATATATATATATATAAAATATATATATAAATATATATATATATATATATATATATATATATATAATATATTTTGCATAATCTAATATAATTTAAGTTAAATATAGTTGGCGATTAATTTACTAACAATATCTAAGCAACCTGTTTATATAGGGTTTTCGTAAAATCAATAACATATAGTAATATAAAAAAAAATTGTTCATTGACAGTTGTCATGGTATAAATCACGTGTAATGTTTTAGTTACATAGTCTACATCTGCAAGTATCTGCAACCAAAACTGTTTTTAACTCATTAAATATATTTTTTTCAGTGAATATCAGCCATAAAAATCCTGCTCAAACTTGGCCGAAAAAATATAAGCATAGTATTAGCAAAAAAAAAAACGCAATTATTTCAACCAATAAACACACTATCTTTGATTTATCATAAAATGAGTCAAATACGTTCAAGAAGATAAACAGAAATGCCAATTGATAGCCAATATATGTATTAAAAGTACAATTCAAATTCGTAGTAATATAAATTACTTAACATTAAATGGCAAAACATATAAAATAAATATTTTTCTAAAAGCGTTTGACCGCCTAAAATTTTGTTCAGGGTGACAAATTAAAATTAAAGAATTTTAAGTGAAGGCGTATTTTTTGATTAACAATCCTTTTGTTTTTTTGTAAATCGATATGTTAGGTTCATTGAATAGTAGTTTTTTATACAAAAATTGAATAAAAATAATTTCGACTTTTAGCACACCATGGCCCACTGTGCAGCGCACCAAGTGGGCGCCTTTTCTCTGACGCATTTAACAATTTGTATGCAAAGCAAAACAGAATGACAACTGAATGCATTCAAATATTAATACTTTTGTACAAAAATTTGGAATTTTTTAATTTAGGTTAAAATTTTTAATTTAGTTCAAAATTTATTAAATGCAAAGTACCTTCTCGTAATACTTAATTTAATTAGTTTATAACTTAATTAATTTATTATTTGAACTCTTTTGTCTTATAAACAGTTTAGGTAGTTGCACCTTGAATAAACAATTATTTTCAAAAACAGATTGTATTATATTATTTTATATTTTATTATTTTATATATTTTTTTTTTATTATGATATATCTTATTATTTTATTCGCAATATAATTCCTTCTGACTATAGAGATTTATACCCAATCTTTGTTTTTGATATTAGCAAACAAACAGAAAGATTAAAATCATCAACAATACAAGCACAAATTAGAGCAACATTTAATTCAAATACTCAGCAATACCAACATTTAGTTCAAATACCAGCGAATACTCAGGCATGGAACTTCAATCAGATGGTAATAAATTGAATGTTATTTAATAAATTTTTAAAAATTAATTAAATTTTTGTAAATTAAATTTTTTTCTTTATATAATAAAAATGTATTATACAAAGAAAAGTTTAAAAAATTTATTAGAAGAAAATAACATTTAATAAACATCTGACAATATTGCTACATTGATAATGATTGCTATTGAAAATAAGTTATAAGACAAAGAATCTATTATGGCTGAAGTAAAAGAATTAAATGATAAAAGAGCAGTTGGTAGACCTAGCATACATCTAGTAAAAGAAGTAAATGAGAAAAGACCAGTTGGAAGACCTAGAATACATCCAGCAAAAGAAGAGAAAAAAGAAATAGTTTCAAAGTATGAAAGATTAAAAGAACAATTAAGAAAAAACCAGTAACTATTAAATTAACAAACATAGAAACAGGAAAAGAAACAATATATAAATCCTTATATTGTGCTATGCGTGGAACTGGTCATGGATATAGATATCTTGAAATGCGTGATGGGAAGATTGATAATGGTTATAAGATTGAAATATTAAATTCTAAGAAAATAAATTCTGAAAAATTAAATCCTGAAAAAATTTAAAAAAAAATCTTGATATATAAAAAATGGGATCTAATAATTTATTTGATAATCCAAATGCGATTGAAATATTAAAAAATAATTTAGATAAAGTAAATTGGTTTATGTTATCTAGAAATCCAAATGCGATTGAATTATTAAAAGATAATTTAGATAAAGTAGATTGGTATTATTTGTCTAGAAATCCAAATGCAATTGAAATACTAATAGATAATTTAGCTCAAGTAAAATGGGAATGTTTACCTAAAAATCCAAATGCAATTGAAATATTATCTTACATATACAAAAATGGATGCTGAGTATCTACTAGATGAGACTGTTCCAGATATATCATCTTCAGAAATTTTAACTCCGTCACCTTTTATATATAGAACATTGACAATTACATAAGAGAAGGATTGCAAAATATAGAAATGTTACATATTATTGTCGAATACGAGGATGAGGGGGATGCATTTAAATTTCATATGTAAAGTTACATATGAAATATTGACAAGATATTTTATTTTGAAAAATCATTTAAAGAAAATGAAAACTTAAAAACAATATCTTGCTATTTAAAAATGGAAGATAAAAAAGTTGCAGAATTAAAACAAATCGCAAAAGAGCGAAATTTAAAAATTATTATAGAATGAGAAGAGATGAATTATTAGAAGCGTTATCGCAAAAACCAATGCAATCAGTCGAACAGATGGGTACGGAGTATCTATAAGATGATCCTATTCCAGTTATACCATTTTCAATTTTAACTCCCACAGCTTTTATTGCAACTAATACATCAATATCTAATGCAAATTTGATTATCAACAAGCAGGATCAGGTTGGAGATTTGTTTCTGTTGAAAAGATGAATATAAATATTATTAAGTATAATCCTATTAAAGCTAAATCATTTATTCCGCTTGATAAAAATTTAGCAACTAAAAAAGCAATAATTAATATAAAGAATAAAGATAATCAATGTTTTAAGCGGTGCGTCACAAGAGCATTAAATCCAACAGATAATAATCCTCAAAGAGTAGATAAAGATCTTAAAGATCAAACTGAAAAATAAACTGGGATAAAATAGAATTTCCAGTATCATTAAATCAAATTACACAATTTAAGAAGAATAATCAGGATATCAGTGTCAATGTATATAGTTATGAAAATTCAAAAGTTCATATTTTGCATGTATCAAAGAATAATGATCGCAAACATTTAATAGATTTACTATTAATCTCAAATGGTGAAACGAACCATTACTGTTTAATAAAAAATTTAAGCAGATTACTTTCATCACAAACATCTAATAATCATTGTAAAAATTACTATTGTAGAAATTGTTTATTAGGGATTAATTCTGAAGAATCATTATCTAATCATAAGTCGTATTGTGAAACACATGATTCAGTACGTATTGAACTTCCACCACCAAATTCAACAATGCAATCTACTAATCACAATAAATCAATTAGAGTTCGGTTTGTAGTATATGCAGACTTTGAAAGTTTTATCAAACAAATTGACACTTGTGAACCAAATCCGAATGAATCTTATACTAAACAATATCAAAAACATGTTCCAAGTTCATTCTGTTATTATATTAAATGTTTTGATGAAAGTTTTTATCAAAGCAGTCCAGTCACATTTACTACACAAGTTATATTTTGCACATTACTTTGCAGTTATATTTTAAAGAAGTTATACCAAAACTAAGATTTTTTATTATTGAACTATGACATATTAAAAGTATTTTGCCCTCCATTATTGTTTAATTATTTATTTATTTAATTAATTATGCTATGTATAAATTTATTTTATATTTAACACTAGTCAAAATTACATTTATTTAATAGAAAAAAGGTGACATGAGACAATTTGGGCTCTAATATCCCAAGTGTGTAAACGACATATGGTAATCGAGGCCTACTCAAGAAATGCATGTGTCTACGTCTTCCATACTGAAGAAATAATTTTAGTTTCTACACTGATCCACAGGTACGCGAATATTGATATGGATCAATATGTGAGTAAATCCCATAAAGCTAAATGGAATCAAGTGAAAAAAGTAAAAAGAGAAAAACATGATTGCCTACGCGGGATGCGAACCCCGGCCTCCGCAGCCAAACATCATGTCTTAACCGAATGAGCTAAACGTTCATACGCCTAATTGAAACCTAATATAAATAACTTTCTAACAATTTTTAGTAGCTCTTTTTGCTAAGATTTATTGAGAGAAATACCAATGCAAAAAGTATTCCATACACCAGACATATGCATGGTAATGCGAGCCTTCGATTGTTCCTAATATGTAAAAAATATATGGACATGCGCAGTGGAATGCTAATATGACAAATTTCTAAGGAAAAGAGGCATGTGTCATGAAGTATACATGCATCTACTGCTTCAAAATAGGTGCTGGTCGCTGTGGATAACTCGCGCTTCAATTAATTCAAAAAATAGGGATAGGCGCAGTGGAGTGCGCATGCATCGACTGAATTAAATAGGAATTGGCGCAATGGAGTGCGCATACATCGACTGACTTAAATAGGGATAGGCGCAGCGGAGTGTTGCTCCATCGACTGACTAGAATAGGGACAGGCGCAGTGGAGCTAACTCGCAAGTGCAAAGGGTTTTTGGTGAGGGCAGGCAGTCCAAAAAATTAATTTATTATTCTAAGTTTTAGAGAAAGCCTTCTGCTCTGCCTCAGTATGAAAACGTATCAAACCGCTTTAAGAGAGCTAATTCTTATTATACACTGAAAAATAACAAATTAGAGCCTGTGATACGGGTGCGCGTGCGTGCTTGAGAAATTTCTACGTGAGATGACTTACTCAGAAGATTGGTTATCTTAGCTTTATAATTTAATAATCAATTTAATTGTTATCTATACTCTAAAATTTAATTATTATCTTCATGCTAAAATTTTATTATTATCTTCATGCTAACATTTTTTTGTATAATCACTTATCAAGGACTTAGTCATTAGAAAATTTATTTTACACAGACCAATAGTTAATGCAAACAACACAACACAATGGGATAACATATAAAGACAGTACAAATGTGGCGACAATAGATGGACAAAAACATAGTGATTAGAAGCACAGTACAAAAGCAACATATAAAGTCAAACACAGGACAAATGAAACAGTTAAACTATTCTACAGAAAATATTAAAATACGCGCGTAAAACACTCGAAAAAGATACGCTTAAAAAATACATTAGTGTTTGAGAAAAAAGCAAACGAATTAGGTAGTGTAAATACCAGATTCTCATCAGGAAATGGTTATGGTATTGACCCTTTTGAGGGGGTCTCTACCCTGGTATTTTGACGTTTCGAATGTTTAATTCACCAACTTCTAAAAACTCCCGTCGGAGTCTTATCATCGAAATCAGTATAAAAAACCCATTCCGACGCCAAGCCTCGCTCATGTTGCAACACTAAAAGGACACACTACTCGGAGCCAAACTCCTTTAAATTAAACCCATTAAAATGTAAACACTAATATACTTTTAAGAAACCAAAAAAGCAACGCAGAATAAATTGGCGCAAGAATAATGCTTAACATAAACTTACACAAACAATCGTTACATTATTAAAGGATAGCAGGCCTATCAAAACTTCTACAGCAAACTGATACATTAGAAGTTGTTTCCAAATTTGCATACTGTGCACGCAAATAATACTGTTTAAAACACACTCATCCATTAGGAGGTGTGTTAAACTTGTATTGTATTTTAGCCTTTAGTTTCTGGGATACTTAAAGATAAGTTTCCTAAAAAACATTTGGCATTTTTGTATGTATACATTCGGAGAAACAAATAAAGAAATAAGATAAAGTTACCTTTTCATCTTTGAAAAACTCGAACGCTACTGTGACATGATTGCTTCGTATGTCTAACTGACTAGTTCATACGAAATATATAAGATGTGTAAGGTGATACAAGACAAATGAGGTAGTTAATTTCAAATTGCAAAAAACGTGCAAGGTGATTAGCTTTTAATTCGGAAACGTGTCAGATGAGCCAAAATCGATAAAGAATGCTTTTTGTTTACTCTAATACGAGACAAGTGTGCCTAGATGACTGTAATTAAGTGATAATTTAGAAAAATCGGATCTAATTTGATAGAAATGTGCTAACAATTTATGGTTTAATGTTTAGTAATAAGACGGCTCAGGAAACTAATTCAAGTTTTAATGTTTATTGCATATTTCATATTAGTGTTATTCAAATTTATATTTATGACTACAATTTATGTTTACAATTTAAAGTTATTTTAAGCAATTTTATTTTGAGTTTATATTTTAAGTTTAAAGTCATGTGCTTACGTTTAAGATTATAGAGTTTTCTAAAAAGATTCTATTTTATGTTATCATTTATTTTTAAGTTATAATATAAATTATTCTTGTAATTTATCGCTGAACATATACTGTTTCATCTAATTAATAATTTAAAGTTATCGAAGGTTCATACGGTTATGTTGCCTTCATTCGTTGATTTATAAGAGGTTCAATTTAGATCGTTAATTTTATTTTCCTCATGAAAAACTCAAAGTTTAAAGACAAAACAAAGATGTGGGTTTAAAAACCAAAAAAGATACAAAAACCCCTCCCGCCTCGGTTAAGATATTGTCATGGTAATAGGTCAGAAGGAAGTCGTGGTCCCCATGCATCTAACTCCTCAAAAGAGGAGCGTAAGGGTTATGTGTTTATACTTAGACATTTGGACAAAGTCCTTGTGTCTGATATGCAAGTCTGGACCAGTCAGCCTAAGGGAAGAAAGAAAACAGATACTCAAATATATGAAGAGTTATATATTTATGCAAGGTTAGACAGATGTCTTGAGAGAATTTTTAAAGACTATAGATTGCGGAGGCATGAAAAAGTTTATTTACTTCTTATATTAATTTATATATTTGTTATTTAAATGGTAACTTTTTAATAAATTTTACTTTCCTATTTTTATATTATTTTAAAGTTATTGAGTGCTTGTAGCTTATTTAAAGTTTAATTGCTTAAATTTATATTTTATTGTTAAAAGTTATGCTTTAGTTGTTTAAAGTTATATTTTTAAAAGAAATTATACAAAAAGCTTAGATTATTTATTAATGAAATCATATGGTAAAAACCAGTTTATCAGGATAGTGCAGCTAAAACCACCCCAAAACGAATAACCAAGCGATATCGTAGATGTAGGAGTATCGATTCATGGTATTAGTAGAAAGTGTACTCCCCACTATCCAAAACACACTGATCCAATTCCAGCGAGGTACATAAGCGGAATGATCTTTTAACCAGCTTTAATCAATGCTGGGTCAGCAGTTGCTCCCTCAATCAGCTGATTTACTCGCGGCAAAATCTTAAAAGATTTTTTCAACCAGCTTCAATTAATGCTGGATCAGCAGTCGCTTACTCAATCAGTTGATCTACTCGCGGCAAAATCTTAAATGATTTTTTCAACCAGCTTCAATCAATGCTGGGTCAGCAGCTGTTCCCTCAGTCAGTTGATCCACTTGCGGCAACATCTTAAGCGACATCTCAACACCAGGAGGAGTGCGTTTAAGCAGCGGCAGAATATCACCTCAAGATAAATCACCATAGCGATAGACCAGACATGTGCTAAGGGCGTTGACTCGTAAGGATGAGAAAATATTATAAAAACTATTATTCTGGTTAATGAAGTTTAAATTTATATTTTATTTCTTATTGTTTAAAGTTATGTTTTAATTGTTTAAAGTTATATTTTAAAGAAGTTTTACCTAAACTAAGATTTTTTTATTATTGAACTATGACATATTAAAAGTATTTTGCCCTCCATTATTGTTTAATTATTTATTTATTTAATTAATTATGCTATGTATAAATTTATTTTATATTTAACACTAGTCAAAATTACATTTATTTAATAGAAAAAAGGTGACATGAGACAATTTGGGCTCTAATATCCCAAGTGTGTAAACGACATATGGTAATCGAGGCCTACTCAATAAATGCATGTGTCTTTCATACTAAAGAAATAATTTTAGTTTATACACTAATCCACAGGTACGCGAATGTTAATATGGATCAATATGTGAGTAAATCCCATAAAGCTAAATGGAATCAAGTGAAAAAAGTAAAAAGAGAAAAACATGATTGCCTACGCGGGATGCGAACCCCGGCATCCGCGGCCAAAC
>NC_088924.1:44737500-44747500 GCF_038396675.1 Hydra vulgaris | reverse complement strand
AAAAAAAAATTTGATAAAGCATTAAACATAGCACTACTGATGAAAATAGTGAAAGGCCTGTAGTGGTTTTTTATCATTTATATATTTATTTAAAAGAAAAAAATCTTTTTTCAAATTTTAAAAATTCAATTGTTGTTAATTTTGTAGTTATATATATATATATATATATATATATATATATATATATATATATATATATATATATATATATATATATATATATATATATATATATATATAAATAGGTTGACTTTTCGATTGGTAGAATAAATAATAATATAACAATGAAGTACTATTATATATACAACTTCATTAGATCCAATAATATGTCTATACAAGATCCAGCAATTTATGATCAATTAGTTGTCAAGTTAGACTTAAATGATGCTGAAATTATAAGAAAAAAATTAATTGCATTCCTAAAGAACTTGATGTCTCATTGGAATGATATTAACCGCAAAGCTGCAGCATTTGTGAAAAATAAGCAAAATGGTTGGATTCTGACTTTATACCTTTTGCATATGTTCCACCTGCTACTCCAGCAATTGTTACTACTCCTCTTGGTAGGCCTAATTTAAATTTTGATGAGTCTTCTTTGAGATCTAAGTAAGGAAAAGTTGCTGATATGGATCAATACTCAGCTAACCAACTATTTTTTGCAACTGAAGTCAAATTTAGAAAAAATAATGAGCCTTAAAAAGCCAAACTAGCGGAAAAATGTAGTGGATTCTATATCCCCATCTTGTATATCTACTGATGAAGCTTTGACCCTTAGTTTAGATTGAAATTTGACAAAGGCATCTTTGTCAAAAGATGATAAAAAGGAATACAATCTGTGAAAAACTTAAGAAGACCCATATTTTACGGTTACGGACAGCTAGTTATTATTATAATTATTACTGACTAATTTTAATATTATTAATAAAGAGAAGAGTAACCTACAATAATAATCTTTGATAAAACAATTTTATGTTTTGACTTATTTCAGATATAATCAATGATAAGCGCTATCATCTAGTCGTAATAAATAAACTTTTTATTGAATAAACTCGTAATAGTTGTTTTACTATCCAATTCACATGAAAATGTCTTTAGATGACTTAAACTTATTAGTTATATTTTATGTTCAGTTTGTTTTAATTTAGACTATATTAGTTTTTAAATTTTTTGTTTTGTTTTTGTTTTTAGTTGTGGAACCATCATATGCTCTTAGGCAGCGTATTTTAAGTACTTTAGCGTCTTTAATTGCTGAAAACTATTCCTTAAACCCACAAATACATATTAATAAAATTTTGGATTTTGCGTTGAAAGTAACTCCTACAGATTGCGATCGAAGTAATTCAATAAAAGATGCTACGTTAAAAGTCATAAAGTTAATAAATTATGAAACCAATTATTTTAAAAATGTAATGTTGTCTATTGATGAATTTAAAAATATAATAAACAAACAATTAAAATTTTAAAAAAAAATTGTGAAAACTGAATACAACAAAAACAAAATAACAAAATAAGAAGAAATAGACGAATATAAGTTAGTTTTGATGTTTTTTCCAAATTATAATGATGATAACAAATGTGTTTTTGAAAAATTGGCTGAACTGGTTGGAGTAGATCATAAAGGTATCGATCTATGGCTTGCTGAAGCAGAAGGCGATGTAGGAAAATTAGTGAAATTAATTTTAGACGATGCTCACCTTGATAATATACCGCTGATGAACAAGGATCATCTTGAAGATATTAAGAGAATATTAAGTATCGAAATTTTCAAGTCTCAGTATGACTGTTTTAAAGGAAAAGATAATGGTGAGCGAGTCAAATTTATAAATACTTTAGCTTCACCAGAATCTGCAACTGCTAGATGTAATGTTTCTCAAGTCTATGTAGCTTCGATGTTGTTGACATTTGCTGTTTTTGAACAGAATATGGAAATGGTGAAAGTACTACTTAAATTAAAAGCTGATCCTAGGATCAAGGATTTAAAATACGGCCCAACTTCCATCAGTTATGCTTTATTAAAGCAAGATTTTATAGAAGAATTTTTAGAAGAAGTTATTAAGGATAAATATAAATAAATAGAGCGCAAAGCCGAGTGTGATGGTGCACTGTTCAAGAGTATAAGATTTATTGATGAATATGAAAATAAAGATAAACTAATGTAGATGCTGTGTCAACTGTACGATTTTGATTTTGAGGATGAAGATGATGATGACTAAAATCTTAATATATATAAAGGGCAATGTGTGTGTGTTTGTTTGTTTGTTCTCTATAGAAATCCAAACCGCCGGACCGATCTCGATGAAATTTGGCATGGGGGTAGTCCTCGAGGGGGAGAAGGTTCTTAGCTGGGTTTTGACCCCGTACCTCGACCCCCAAGTCAGGGGGGACAAAAAATGGGTCTCCCTGACCCCGGATTCAGGAGGGCCGATTTTTTGGGCCCATTTTTGGGCCCATTTTTGTGTACAGATATCAGGTAAGCCAGTTTAAATATTGGCCCGGGCAACGCCGGGTAACTCCAGCTAGTAATACATAAAATCAGTTATAATTATACCAACCGGGTCTCCAAATGAATATCAAATTTTTATTTTTTATTTTTATATTAATTATCTTCCGATAATTAATATTTCAATAAACTATTGTTAAGTATGAACAATTTTGTAATAGTAAACTGTTATTAAGTATGATTAAGTTTGGAAATCTTATCTTTATGGAATCGATTATAAAAATATTGTTTTATGCATTAAAAAAAATTATTTTACCAAAAAACTTATGAAAAAATATGTATATGTATTTTTTTTTTCTGTTGTTTTCTAGCACAAAATTCATCATGAAACATAATTTAACAACCTTTTTAAAAGTTAAATATAAATCATTAGTTGTCTAAAGTTTCCTGTTACACTCGAGTCCTTATTTAAAAAAGGGAGAGGATAGAGTGAGTGAGAGACGTTAACTAATTTTTGGAAAATTTTCCCACCCACCCCAAGCTTATTAAGATAACCCTTCCCCCTTAAAACAAAAACTTTAAAACTTAAAAAAATAAGTAAAAATTATTTTTTCTTTATTTCTCACCATAGTATAAAAGTTATATCAGCATATTAAATTCTATTGAAATTATGATAAAACAGCTGTTAGAATGTGCGGATTTTATCGCAAGCCATGCTAGAATTAAAAAAATTTATGCTTTTTTTTTATGTAAAAAATATTAAATAGATTTATAAACCGAAGTTTTTAATTTAAAATACCGTAGATTTTCCTAATTCCGAACAGTCCTTAATTCCAAACAGCTTTAGTTCACTTATTGTTACATCTTTTATTTTTGTGGGATTTTAAAAAGGAAAACTTGTTAATAAAATGGAAGGTAATAAGAATATGAAAAAATATTTAAAAAATATTTATATTGATACCATTAAAATTTTTAATTGCAAGCAAAACACTTTTTAAAACCCTGAAAAACCAACAATATAAAACCGACTTTAAAAAAAAACGACAATTTAAATTGCGTACTGTTCGATGTAGAATCTAATGGTGATTATTTATCTGGAAAAAAAGTCGAAAATTGGAAATACTTCGTAAGATATCTTAAAAAGAGTACTTTTCTGCTCTAATCCTTCTATTTTAAAGTGTGGTGTTCCTCAAGGTTCAATACTTGGACCTTTGCTTTTTTTAATCTATGTCAACGATCTCTATCGGGCATCAAAAAGAATTTTAACTACAATGTTTGCTGATGATAGCTACTTTTTTATCTCAATCATAAACGAACTGTGCGTAGAAATGACTCAAGAATTAGAAAAAATATCTGGATGGTTTAAGGCAAATAAAGTTTCTATTAACTCAAGTAAAACTAAGTTTTCTTTATTTCATCCTTCTTTTAAAAAAAAAGAAGTCGAATATTCTCTTTCAAAATTGTTTATTGAAAATAAAGAAATAAGTAGGGATAATGTTCCTATATTCATAGGTGTTTTTATTGACGAAAATCTTAATTGGAATATCGCCTTTTTAGGTAGTAAAATATCTAAAAGTATCGGAATAATATAGCCCAGTCGGCATATCTAGTATTGTAAATACTCTGAGTATTGATCACGTATGACATACCGCCATTGATACCAGAAAAATGCGCATTTAGTTTTAAGTTTCGAACTCGAGTTCAATACCACTTATTTATCAAAAATACGTATTTATAATATTTGATCAAAATCGTATATGTTATCGAATCCGATTTTGATCAAATATTAACAAATATGGGGAAAAACGAAAATCTTTGCTTAAATAGCGCATGCTATTTTATTGACATTTCTGTTATGCTATTACCTTTTTTGTTCTGTTTTAGAAAATTTAAAAAAATAAGTTAAAATTTTGAACCAACGCTGACACTTTAATTGTTGCTAAACGTTAAATTTTGTTATTAGGATTGCAGTTCTTTTATTTGTTTTTTGTTCTTTATTCAATAAGTATTAGATTTAAGTTAGATATGATTATAATTTGATATTTTATTACGAGATATATGTCTTTATATATAAATATATATGAACCTTTTTAGATATTTTCATGTTGTTTTTAAATTTTTTGTTCACACAATTCAAGTTATATATGTTAATAGTTTGCATATGTGTTTATATTATGTTCAAAATTAAAATGTTTTTGATAAATATATGTATGTGGTAATATGTGTTATATAATTGTTTTATAAATGAATTTTTAAAATAGTATAAAATGTATCTATTGTGTATATAAATATTATAAGAAGTGTTTATATATGTTATACAAATTTAAATAAAAATATTGTGTTTTATAGTTAGTATATATGTTTATATTATGTTGTTTCCATGACATAAAAACAACATAATATAAACATATATACTAACTATAAAACACAATATATTTATTTAAATTTATATAACATATATAAACACTTCTTATAATATTTATGGACCATGTTTTCAAAGTGTGTGACTTGGCAAACGTGTTGAGCAAGATTTTGCATAAAGTTGTTATTTATGTTACTAATGTTGTTACATTTGGCTTACCTTTATGTTGGTGTCTATTGTTAAAAATTATAAGTGGTTTTATTATTGAAAGTCACTGCTTTTAATCATTCACTAAAAGCCACTCAAGAAAAGTCATTTTGCCACATATACATTTTGTTTATGTCTTAATTTGAATTTTTAGAACCATGACGTACCAACATGAATTGTTTTCTAAAAGCTAACATGAAATAACAATACTTAACAACTACTACTCTCTTATCATGACATCTTATCTCTATCTGTTATATTGATTTGTGATTCATATATGATGTTTTTCTTTGTATTTACTTATCCATTACATTTTTTTATTTCAGATTTATCATATGATGGATTTATGCAATATAAAAGAACGAATATATGTAAATTTTTATGAATTTTTTAAAAACATCTGCTAATAATTAGTCCAGTCAACGTTCAAACTTCAATTTTGCATATGTCATCTTTAAGTAGTTTCTAGGCTTTTCTAAATGTGTTTCTTATTCACATGGTTTTACAAGCAAGGTATGCAAGCAAATTTGAGCTGAAAATTTTTTTTTAAGCCTTTAAGGAGAATTGGTGTTACACTTTTTTAAATTTAATTTGTTTAAATATAGTAGTTTTAACAAATAAATGTTTGTTTGTTCTTTGTTTTTTTACTTATTTGTTTTCAGATTCTTAAGAACTTGGCAACTTATCTAAGTAAGTTTTTTTTTTCTTTTTAGTGCAATTGGAAAGAGCTGAAAGTTATTTTTTAGAGCAATTGAAAAGAACTGAAGTGTTGTTTAGTTACTTCACACGGTATAACTGATCCTGATTTGAGTAAGTTTACTATTTTGTTTTATTTTATATTGGATTTATTTGAGATTTGGTTTATGTTATATTAGATATATATTTTATGTATTTAACATGGAAAACTGACTGTAATTTGTTGACACAAAAGTTTATAAACATAAATCTGCCAATCTTTCAGTATATTTTATATTTCTCTGTATCTATATAAATATTCTTTCTTAGAAAAAATAACAGACTAGAAAAAATAAATAAATTCCTTTTGAAAGTAGTTGCAAAAAATGATGATGTTTTTCCATATTTCATTGTGTAAAGTGTAATACCACTTTTTAAAGGTATGTGAATAGATATATAGGGGAACATGGGGCAAGATGACAACTGTTTCGAAAAACGCCTGTATCTTAGTCTGTCCCAAAAATTAAAACTTACCTTTAGCTGGTGATGTAGCGATGTAATAAATCAAGTCAAACAAGGATAAAAAAATTTTTTCTCAATGTCGGAAAAACTTTTTTAATACTTAGCTTTCGTCACAAAAATAATATTTAAAAAGAAACCATTGATAAATCTAGTAAAATTAATCTACTTCCCTTTCAATTATTTAAATATATATATATATATATATATATATATATATATATATATATATTTAAATAATTAATTTAGAGTAAAATATACTGATTGACATTGCTTCATTTTTTTATACAAGATTGTGCATTTATTATTTTTGTGCATTAAGGTAAAAATAATTTTGTGCATTGTAGTCTAGATTCTTTTTTAATTAAAAATAATTGATGTAAATAAATGTTGTTTAATATTTTTGATAAACGACTAATGTATGTAAACATATAAAAAGATATGGATTTCAATAAATCTTAAGTTTAAATAAAGTCTTTAATTAGAAAAGATCACAATTTGTAAGATTCTTTTACGTTCATTTATTCAGTTGCAGCAATAGTAAGATTACTGGTAATATGTTTAATGATAATAGTTAAATTGAAATAGATAGTATTAGGCTCAACGAAGTTATTAATGTAAATGCTTATAGGCAACTTGAAAATAGTAGTCAAATGAAAAAAGTAGATAATTTCTAAGAAATATTTTACGATTTGCTTGCTATTTTATGGTATAATTGTTTAAATTGTTTAACTATAATTGTCTCACGATTGTTCAAATATTGTAATTAATAAAATCTTTTCAGTCCAAGTATTTAAGTTAATAAAATATTTTATTAAGTTGTGGTGTTATTTGCCAGTGTTACTACATTGTGTTGCCTAGCCTTTTTATAATCTTTTTTAATTATTCTGTAGTCACGGAATATATATTTTCTGTTATTATTATCCTAATTCTACTAACAATAAAATGCAAATTGTACTTTTGTAATTAAAAGTGGTAATTTTTTTTAGGTATTTGCAGGCTTTACTTGACTTAGCGTTTCCGGTACCTGTGTTGTGACAGATTTTAAAAAGAACTCAACTGATGTTAATGCGGTCTTCGTCGTTCACTTTTTATACAAGATTGTGCATTTATTATTTTTGTGCATTAAGGTAAAAATAATTTTGTGCATTGTAGTCTAGATTCTTTTTTAATTAAAAATAATTGATGTAAATAAATGTTGTTTAATATTTTTGATAAACGACTAATGTATGTAAACATATAAAAAGATATGGATTTCAATAAATCTTAAGTTTAAATAAAGTCTTTAATTAGAAAAGATCACAATTTGTAAGATTCTTTTACGTTCATTTATTCAGTTGCAGCAATAGTAAGATTACTGGTAATATGTTTAATGATAATAGTTAAATTGAAATAGATAGTATTAGGCTCAACGAAGTTATTAATGTAAATGCTTATAGGCAACTTGAAAATAGTAGTCAAATGAAAAAAGTAGATAATTTCTAAGAAATATTTTACGATTTGCTTGCTATTTTATGGTATAATTGTTTAAATTGTTTAACTATAATTGTCTCACGATTGTTCAAATATTGTAATTAATAAAATCTTTTCAGTCCAAGTATTTAAGTTAATAAAATATTTTATTAAGTTGTGGTGTTATTTGCCAGTGTTACTACATTGTGTTGCCTAGCCTTTTTATAATCTTTTTTAATTATTCTGTAGTCACGGAATATATATTTTCTGTTATTATTATCCTAATTCTACTAACAATAAAATGCAAATTGTACTTTTGTAATTAAAAGTGGTAATTTTTTTTAGGTATTTGCAGGCTTTACTTGACTTAGCGTTTCCGGTACCTGTGTTGTGACAGATTTTAAAAAGAACTCAACTGATGTTAATGCGGTCTTTGTCGTTCACTATAAGCAATGACGTTGCTGATAGGGAGTCAAAGTTAAAATATTTATAGATAAATTTGTATTTAATTTTTTAGATAATATATCAAGTTGTTAATGTGTTTTTATTGTTATTAATGATTTAATAACTCATAACCCGTATTACGGGTTGCTTACTGCTAGTCATTACCATTATGTTATGAATTCATATTAGTTAATAAAATTGTATTGAATATTCTCTGGTTATCGTGTTTTATACGTGTTTAAATGCGAGTTTGATACTTAGTAGGCGTCGTATTGTATACCTGTCTTTATACGCATCTGATATCTATTTTTAATGCGCGTTTGACACGATAAAATGGCTAACAAATATTCGTAAATAATGCGTATTCTGGAAAGTTTTAAATGCGCATGTAATACCAGGAAAATATCGTATTGAATATTCTCTGGTTATCGTGTTTTATACGTGTTTACAAGAGTTTCAAATGCGTGTTTGATACTCAGAAGGCGTCGTATTGTATACCTGTCTTTATACGCATCTAATGCGTATTTCTAATGCGTATTCGACACGATAAAATGGCTAACATGCATACCACATCGATACGTATTTAAACGAGTTTCTAATGCGCATTTACAACTAAATTTGCCGACTGGGAGCGATCACGCCATTTATTGGAAAAGCCGATACTCAAGGAAATCTACTATAGCATTGTTTAAAGTTATTTTATTTAAAATTACTTATCGTGCACCTCATATCTGGAATAAGTTTTTATTACTTAATCAAAATATTATTAACCTTGAAAACTTAAATGACTTTAAAAAAACTATTAAAAAGAGTATTTAAAAGTATAAAAATGTACTTACTGATTTTTCCTAAATTTGTTCAATGCTTGCTTCTTATATAAACTCTTTTTTTTTAATATACTTTAATATATATTTCAAAAATTGCGTTAGCAATAAACGTGGTAATATTAGGAAAAAGTTACGATACATGTTTGTATAATTGTTATCTTACACTTTAATACAATTATAACCTAACAATTTAACGTAAAATTTTGTAAATATTTTTATTTCTCTATACGTATATATATATATATATATATATATATATATATATATATATATATATATATATGACAATGTATGGCGGTTCTTGATGAAAAGACCTTTTGGTCATCTGCAAGTTTCCCGCGTTCTTCCTACAGTTCTTCTTACAGAAGTTTTGTTTATTATTTATGTTTGTGATTTTTTTATATTTATATTTAATTCAATCTTAACAAGTCTTTATTATGTAATCACGATTTTTATACTGTGGAACAAAAATTAAAATTAAAAAAAAAAAAAAAGAATTCATGTTGGTAGTAATTCTGTTAATGGTTTTCCTAATAACCAGATGTCAATATCTTTCCTGAGGACTGGTCTATTCATGATCGTTTTTAACAGTTCCTTCAAAAATAATGATTCCGTATGTTAGTGCAAAATATACACTATACAGCGATATAAAATTTCACATAATATGTTTTAATCGAATCTGTTTGTCATATACTTTGTTGAAAAATTTTAAAATAAAGAAAATGTTTTTCAATTAAACAATACATTCTGATTTTGTATGAAGAGTAATTCTTGTTTAACTTTTTTCATTAAACTTTTTTCCTAAAAAAAAATTTAGAAAAAGTTTAGAAAAACATTTAGACTAGTTTGGGAAAGGAACTAACCTAACTTTTAATAAGAAAATTCAGGGAGCTGGTGGCAAGGCTTAAATAAGACTAAACGACTTGATATTTTGTATTTTATCACAAAATAGATGCACGAATGGGAAAATTTCCAGAGAGCAAGATTCTGAGAGAAAATTTGTTTCACTATGCTACTCTAGAGCGCACTAACATACATACATACTTCCATTTATACACACATGCATACATACAT
>NC_088924.1:44712500-44727500 GCF_038396675.1 Hydra vulgaris | reverse complement strand
ATATCCTAATAAGTATGTATATATCCTGTAGCCTGTAGCAGCCTGTAGTATATATCCTGTAGCCATTAAAACTTTAATATTTAATTCTAATAATTTATTTTATGATTTATAATTGACTGTTTGTAAAGTTATGAAATTTTAAAAATCTTACTGAGGGAGGGTATTATTTCAAGTTAAGCATAATTTTAAGAACCGTCGCACAGTGGTTAGAATTCTGGCTCAAAAAGAAGATGTTCATGGTTCTATGCCGGCACATACAATAAGCGAATGACAATAATGTCACATGGATAAATTACATAAAATTATTCAAAAATAAAATTTCTAAAAATATTGCAACACTTTATATCTACTATCTACTAAGTATATCTACTTATCTTTTATTCATTGTTATCTTAATTATGTTAACAGGTCCGTAGCAACTCGGGGAGCAGCAGAGGCATTTGCCTCCCCCCTCCCCCCCCCCTCTCCTAATATTTTTTCAAATAAATAATTTTTCAAAAATTGACTAAAAAAATGACTAAAAAATGTCAAAAAAAAAAAAAGGTCCTTAAAACTATTTCGGGGCCTCTAAATCCATCACTGCCCCCTCCCCCTTCAATACAACTTTTGTTTTTAAGGGCCTGTGTTAACATTGCTTGGTGCAGCACCAATAAAAAAAAACTCAAAAAACTGTTCAGCAAACAAAAATATGCCATAAGGATAATATTCGAAGCAGACCGTCTTTCTCGTTCACAACCACTAATTATTAATCTAAAAATTTTGAGTGTACCAAATAAATATATATCATCATTTCATTTTTATGTACAAAATTAATAACGATACGATGTTATATGTTTTTAAAACGCTATTTAAAAAAATACAGCACAAATATCTTACTAGACATGCAAACAATAATTATATTTAAGCTAAAACTCATACAGCACAAATATCTTACTAGACATGCAAACAATAATTATATTTAAGCTAAAACTCATTTTTAAGCCGCTAAGTTTTCTTTCACAGCTAGAGGCCCCCAATTACGGAGCATAGTAATCAGAAAGACATCAAAATGCTTGCAAACATAAATAATATTAAATTAAAACTAAAAGAAACAAATTTAATTGATCAATAAATGGAGTACTTCTTCTAAAGCTATATTTATTTATTGGTCTTTGATAACATTTTTAATGACAAGTTTTTAATTGCTTTACGATTTACGGAGTATTAGGGGCTCGGCATGAAGACTTTTTTGTCTTCTTCTTTTCCCCACCATTTGTATATTTTACAAAAGCAAAAGTGGTAATTATTCTTAACGCCAAATTTATATATATATATATATATATATATATATATATATATATATATATATATATATATATATATATATATATATATATATATATATATATATATGTATATATATATGTATATATATATATATATATATATATATATATATATATATATATATATATATATATATATATATATATATATATATATATATATATATAAATTCACAACAAAAAAAAAAAGTAAAAATAAATTGAGCAAACAATCGGTTAATTTTTTATTTTTTTCAAAATTTACCTTTTTTTGCAGAGAAGCTAGGCTAGCTATTGCGTTTTAAAAAACATTTACTGAATCCTAAGGCGTGGGCAAATCTAGATCATCTAGAAAACCAGGGGTTTTAGCAATTTTTTTTTTTTTTGATTTGATAAGGAAAAGAGAAAAAATAAATGAGATTCGTAACCGTTATTAAGTTTACAATGGCTTGGAAGGTTTAACTTTGGAAGGTTTTTCTTCTTCTCTGAGTCTCAGTTACGGTGCATTTAAAAATTATACATTTGAGAGTTTAAAACAAACCTAAATCTAGAAAAAAGATTTGCTTAATAAGTCTCAGTAAAGGTGCTTAAAAAAAGAAGTATGTAATACCTGACAATTAAGCATAATCTTTACTAGTTCAATTTAAAGTAAATATTGAACTTTTAACACATAATTAGAATATTTATTTTTGACTATTTTTGAAATGTAAGGTTTCTCAACCGTCATTAAATTAACAATAGCTTAGAAAGTTTGAATTTTATCTGTGTCTCAGTTACGGTGCATCAAAAAGTTATACATTAGAGAGAACACAAATCAAAATCTAGAAAAAAGATTAACGCAATCAGTCTCGGTAAAGGTGCGCAAAAAAAGAAGCATGTAATTCTTGACAAATTAGCATAATCATTCCTATTTCAATTTAAATTAAATAATTAACTTTTTATACATGAAAAGAACATCTATTTTTATATATTTTATGAAGTTAAAGGTTTCTCAACCGTTAATAAGTTTACAATGGCTTAGAAAGTTTGAACTTTATCTGAGTCTCAGTTACGGTGCATCAACAAATTATACATTTTAGAGTTTAAAACAAATCAAAATCTAGAAAAAAGATTAACGTAACAAGTCTCAGTAACGGTGGATTAAAAAAAAAGCATGTAACACATGACAAATATGCATAAACGTTTTTAATTCAATTTAAATTAAGTATTGAACATATAATACATGATTAGAATATCTTTTTTTATATATTTCGAAATTTAAAGTTTCTCAACCGTTATTATGTTTACGATAGCTTAGAAAGTTTGACTTTACTCTGAGTCTCAGTTATGGTGCATCTAAAGTTTATATATTTGAGAGTTTAAAGCAAAACAAAATCTTAAAAAAAGATTAACGTATTAAGTCTCAGTAACGGTGGTTTAAAAAAAAAGCGTGTAATAGGTGACAAAAAAACAAAAACGTTTTTAATTCAATTTAAATTAAGTATTGAAATTTTAACAGATGGTTAGAATATTTATTTTTATATATTTTTAAAACTAAAAGTTTCTCAACCCTTATTAAGTTTACAATGTTATTACCGTTATTAATGAGTTTAAGTTATTTAGTTTACAATGTTAGGGTTTCTCGACCGTTATTGAGTTTACAAAAACAAAATCTAGAAAAAAGATTAACGTAATAAGCCTCAATAAAGGTGCGTAAAGAAAGAAGCATGTAATTCCTGACAAATAAGCAAAATCATTTCTAGCTCAATTTAAATTATATATCTAACTTTTTGTACATGATAAGAACATCTATTTTTATATATTTTTTTGAAATTAAAAGTTTCTCAACCGTTATTATAATTACAATAGCTTAGAAAGTTTGACTTTTCTCTGAGTTTCAGTTATGGTGCATCTAAAGTTTATATATTTGAGATTTTAAAACAAAAAAAAATCTTGAAAAAAGATTAACGTAAGAAGTCTCAGTAACGGTGGTTTAAAAAAAAGCGTGTAATACTTGACAGATAAGCATAAACGTTTTAATTCAATTTAAATAAAATATTTCACTTTTAATGCATGGTTAGAATATTTATTTTTTTATATTTTTGAAACTAAAGGTTTCTTAACCTTTATTATGTTTACGGTAGATCAGAATGTTTGACTTTTCTATGAGTCTCAGTTACGGTACATCTAAAGTTTATACATTTGAGAGTTTAAAGCAAATCAAAATCCAAATAAAATTAACGTAATAAGTCTCAGTAAAGGTGCGCAAAAAAAGAAGCATGTAATTCCTGACAAATTAGCATAATCATTCCTATTTCAATTTAAATTAAATATTTAACTTTTTATACATGATAAGAACATCTATTTTTATATTTTTTGAAATTAAAGGTTTCTCAATAGTTAATAAATTTACAATGGCTTAGAAAGTTTGAACTTTATCTGAGTCTCGGTTACGGTGCATCAACAAATTATACATTAGAGAGATTGAAAAAAATCAAAACTTAGAAAAAAGATTAACGTAATAAGTCTCAGTAACGGTGGTTTAAAAAAAAGCGTGTCAAACGTGACAAATAAGCATAAACGTTGTTAATTCAATTTAAATAAAGTATTGAACATTTAATACATTACGGTTAGAATTTAATACATACTTATAGTTATCTTTTTTTATATATTTCGGAATAAAAAGTTTCTTAACCGTTATTATGTTTACAATAGCTTAAAAGTTTGACTTTTCTCTGAGTCTCAGTTATGGTGCATCTAAAGTTTTTATATTTGAGAGTTTAAAGCAAAACAAAATCTAGAAAAAAGATTAACATAATAAGTCTCAGTAACGGTGGTTTAAAAAAAAAAGCGTGTAATACGTGACTAATAAACATAAACGTTTTAAACTCAATTTAAAAAAAGTATTGAACATTGAATACATTGCTAGAATATCATTTTTTATATATTTTTGAAATTAAAAGTTTCTCAACCGTTATTATGTTTACAATAGCTTAGAAAGTTTGACTTTTCTCTGAGTCTCAGTTATGGTGCATCTAAAGTTTTTATATTTGAGAGTTTAAAGCAAAACAAAATCTAGAAAAAAGATTAACGTAATAAGTCTCAGTAACGGTGATTTAACTTTTAATACATGGTTAGAACATTTATTTTTATATACTTTTGAAACTAAAGGATTCTCAACCGTTATTAAGTTTACAATGGTTTAGAAAGTTTGACCTTTCTACTTTTATATCTCTATTACGGGGCATTAAAAATTTATACATTAGAGATATTGAAACAAAATAAAATCTATAAAAAACGTTTACTTAATAAGTCTCAGTGACGGTGCTTTAAAAAAGAAGCATGTAATACCTGACAAATAAGCATAATCGTTCTTAATTCAATTCAAGTTATATATTGAACTTTAAATACATGGTTACAATATTTATTTCTATACTTATTTGAAAATATAGAGTTTTCAACCGTTATTAAGTCTACAACGGCTAAGAAAGTTTGATTTTTCTCTGAGTCTTAGTTACGGTGCATCAAAATATTATACATTAAAGAGATTGAAACAAAAAAAAATTTAAAAAAGAGATCAAGTTAATAAGTCTCAGTTACGGTGCCTGAAAAAGACGCATGTAAAACCTGACAAATAAGCATAATCGTTTTTAGTTCAATTTAAATAAAATATTGAGTTTTTAACATAATTATTATGTTTCTTTTTATATATTTTTTGAAAATAAAGGAATCTTAACCGTTATTACGTTTACAACGGGGGACGGGGAGGAGGTTTTTTTTTGTTTGTTTGTTATTTTATTTGTTATTTTATTTGTTATTATATTGTTATTTTTAATAAATTTTTTTTAAGAATGTTTAAAAGCAATTCAGTTTTTGTTATTCTTGGTGGTTGGCCTTGTACTTCTACTTCTAATATTTTAAAGATTTGAATTTAAAACTTGATTGGATAAATTTTGAATGAATAAAATTTTGCGTTGAAACAAAAATTAGTTTTATATAGTGTAAAAATTCCTTTAACTTAACTTATCTATACATTACTTTGCAGTTAATTTTGTAAACTAATTTCAGATTCCAATTAAAATGAAATATATTGCAGCAAGAAGCAACAAACTAGATTTAATAAACTTCTTCAGAAACTCCCAGTAGATGACAAATTTATCATACAAAGTCTTCTTTACTAGAGTTTGTTATTGTAGTTGTCTTTAATAAAGTCAATAATAAGTTGTCTTTGTTAAATTAAAAAAATTGAATAAGATTACTGCTCAGCAATTCATAAATTCGCATCAAAGAACGTGAATATTTGTATTATTCTTGCAAATTTAGTTTAAAAAAAATTGGCTATATTTCTTCAACAGAAATAAAGTAAGTATTATGGGTTTGGAAGATTTAGAAATTCTTTCTTAGCTTGTTACAAGGCGTTTTTCTTGAGAATCAGATCTAAATAAATGTATAGAAAAAGAGAAAGATCTGTTAAAACGACGAAAACGATTGAAGAATGAGATATTCATTTTAAGGATACAAGTAGATCATTGTCTCAAAGCTTTTGATTCTGAGCAAGAGCTCCAACCGTTGCATCACAGCTGCTATAATATTATTTCGCATTTCCACTAGTAATTGTTATATTGTTCTTTATAAGGACTAATTACCTGTATAATGCCAAATTTTTTTTTGTTTGTTTTTGTCAACACACTTAATGATATCATTAATAAAATGAAAAAAATTACAAATTTACTATAGATTGCACTTTAATAATAATAATGATTTTTTTTTAATAAAAAAATTGGTTGTTTTGTCAAAATAATCACTTTTATTGAAATTGAAGTAAAAGGCAAAATTACATATAATAAAAAAAAGTATACGGTAATCGGAAACCAGCATTAAAAAAAATTATTTTTATTTAATTTAAAATGAGAATTAAAAGATTGATACAGTATTGTACTTTATTTATATTCATTTATTTTTTGAAAATAAAGGATTTGTGAATGGCTGCAAAAAAATTATAAAATTATTTTACTTAATTGTCTTAAAGTAACGTCATATATTGGTTATAGTTTAAAACTTCGTTCAACGCAATTTTATGTATATTTTATGTCACTTTTAAAATATTTACCTTATTTAAATCTGTTTTCAAGCAACGTTTGAAAACGAAAGTAAGTTAAATATATCAATTACATAGAAATTGAAGTTAGAAGTTTTACTCTTTTGTAACAATATTATGGAGACTTAAAAATATTCTGATACTTTAGAAAAATATTGATGTACTCAGTCTCAACTCAGTATCAGCCCTCAAAAAGTTTGTCAATAAAACACCAATTTTATCAAAACTTTCTTTTTTAAAAAATATTTCGATAAGATAATAAAATATTATTTTATTATATTTAAATGATTTTCCATTACGAATTTTTTCTTCAAGACTCATTTTAAATGTACCTTTGTTCTTTTGCGTTCCGGTACTCTACAGAACATACGATACGGGTTTTGAAGTGGAGGGGCACAATCATCAATTTCTAAAATAGTCTTCTAAATCTAGAAATTCCAAAAAAAAAGAAAAACTAAATCTTTTAAAAAAAGTTTGTCCAAAAAAAAGGAACGTCCAGTGCTCCTTGACCTCTTTCTCCCGGTATCGTCGGCCCTGCTCTATAACAGAGCCTCTGTGGCACATTTTAAAGTTTGTTCAATTTCGTGTTGAATTGACTTTTGTACCTTTCTCGGCACTTTCATCAGTAATTTTCACTAGTAGATGGTTTTAAATTATTATTTTTGTTTAAATATTCTGTCGTTCCGTGTAAGTCGTATTTCAGAGTATGCCACGTGCAGTACCAAAAAAGGTGCAATAAAGAATTAAGGTAAGTAAATTCAATTATTAGTTATTTGAAAACAGAATGTTATTGTTTAAAAAATGGGTTTTTTTTTAAGAGAATAAAACAAAACAAAATCTAGAAGAAAAATTAGCTAATACGTCTCAGTAACGGTGATTCAAAAAAAGCAAGTGTTATCTGACAAATAAACATAAACGTATTTTATTTATTTTAAATTAAATACATTATTGAATTTTTTATTTTTAGTTATTACTTGAAAATAATTAAGTCTCGACCGTTATCAAGTTTACAATATGTTATAATGTTTGATTTTTCCTTTATCAAGTTTACAATGGGTTGGAATGTTTGAGTCTTAGTAACGGTGCATTGAAAAAAAAGAAGAAAAAGTTTGCCTCGTGTCTGAATATATGAAAAATCTAAACTGTAAAATACACGACGGGGGTTTGTATATTTTTATTACCTTTTAACTAGTAATAATAAGTTTAAAAAAAATTAAAATAAGAAAGTTTGTTTAAATCATTTTTACAAAAATTTTCTTCAAAACTTAGTTTGAAAATGTCTCTGTACTTTTGCATTTGATTACACATTTTAAAGTTTGGGGGAATTTGACTCTTGTATCTTTCCCTGCACTTTTTAAAGTCATTTTTACCGGCACATGGTTTCGAATCTTTTTCCGTATAAATATCCCGGTGTTTAATAAGGAATTATTTTAGAGTGTGCCACGTGCAGTGCCGCTAATGGTGCAATGTTGAATTAATGTAAGTAAATTTTTTCATAAAGTATTTATAAAAAAAATGTTATTGTTTAAACGGTTGAATATATATTCTTTTTATATATTTCTTGAAAGTAAAGGGGTCTTGAACGTTATTAACTTTACAATTGGTCAGAAATTATGACTTCCCAAAGCTCCAAGTCCTAGTAACGGTGCATCAAAAAAATATTTTTAAGAGATTTAATTAAAATCTTGGAAAACGATCAAATTTATACGTCTCAGTAACGGTGTTTAAAAAAAGATTAAATAAATGTTCTGTCGTTTCGTAGTAATTTCAGATTATGCCACGTGTAGTACCGATAAAGGTGCAATTAAGAATTAAAGTTAGTAAACTTAATTTAAAATAATTTATTAAATGTATGTTTTCCGTTAAAACTATGGAACATTTATTTTTATATATTTATTGAAAGTAAAAGTGTCTCGACCGTTGTTAAGTTTACAATGACGTATAAAGTATGATTTCCCCATCTCTCTGAGTCTCAGTTACGTTGCATCAAAAATTATTTATTGTGAGAGACTCTTTTAATCTTTAAATTTTAATTTCAAACTTGATCTCTCTCAAAAAGATTAAAACATCTAAAAAAAAAAATAAATAGTATTTACAAGTTTAAAAAAAGTATTACCTGTAATACATCTAAGCATTAAATGTATTTTATTAAAACTAATTTATAAATTCTTAGAACAGTATTAAATTTTTATTTTTTTATATATATAAGAAATCAGTAATATATTACTTATAAATCTTGATCATTATTAAATTTAAAATGGTTGAGTTTTGACCATTATTAAGTTTACACTGGCTTAGAATGCATGATTTTCTCAGACTGAGAAAATCATGCATTCTAAGCCAGTGTAAACTTAATAATGGTCAAAACTCAACCATTTTAATTTTTAATTAATTTTTAATTTTAATTAATTTAATTAATTTTTAATTAATTTTTTTTCGATGCACCATAACTGAGACTGAGACTCAGTCTCAGTTATGGTGCATCGAAAAAAATTTTTTTTTATAGATTAAGTCAAAACAAATTCTAGCAAAAAAGGTAATAAGTCTCAGTAATGGTGTTTACAAACCTATTTAATTAAAATTAAATGTTTTATTTAAGTCAAATTAAATTTGTTTATTTGTCAGGTATTACATTCATCTTTTTTTAAACACCTGAGATCTAGTTTAGATATTTTTTTGTTTTAATCTCTTTAAAAGAATATTTTTTATAATGCACTTTAACTGAGACTCCGGCAAAATCATACGTTCTGAGCAATTGTGAGCTTAATATCATTTAAGGCTCCTTTTCTTTTAGGTAATAATAAACTCTAATTTAATAAAAGTATTTAAGTCATTTTTTGTTTTGTTTACCTTATTATTTTGTTTTTTATATTTTAAAATATTTTTAAGCATTGAAACTTATTATTATTAGAGTATCTATAATTTGCATATGTATTTACTACAATTTACAGTTACTATAAATTATATTATAATTAAAAGTATCAACTGTATTAATATTTTAGTCAATTTATATCAATTCTAATATTATGTTTTAGTATTAACTATATCATAGTTAGCATTAGCATAGTCTATATTTATAATTTCTACATAAAATAATAATATATGATATTAATGAAATCTAACAAAGTAACTAGTTATTTTGTTGCTTGTTACTTTTTTGAAAATTGAGGAAGTTCTTATAAATTTTTTTTTTCAATTTAAATTTGAAAAGCAGTTTTTTAACAAATTTGCTCGCGTTTTGCACCATTACAAAGACTAATGCATAGTAAAATATAATTAACACAAACTTTTTAGTTTTTATATGTCCTGGTAATGGTGCCATAAAAATTTATGCACCATTACTAAAACATTAAAACATTATTTCTCTAAACTATGAATGTTAAATTGTAATGTACAGTAATAGTAAAATTTTAAAAAAGGAAAGGCAATATTTTTAAAAATGTTAATAAATAATATATTTAGAACATTTTAAAAGCAATATGGAAAATAAGAGACGGCCATCTAGAAGCAACGTACCATCTTTAGAATGCGATCCAACTGCATATAAATATTGTATAGAAAAAAAGGATCCAGATTATTTAAAAAAATACTATATCAATGCTATTAATGGTTAGTCAAGTGAATACATTTATAGTTAATTTTAAAGTTATGGGAATTCAAATTTTCATATGAATTGTTTTCAGGACATGGTGTTTTCACTGAAGTTATTCTAAAAAAGGGTCAATTTATATGTGCTTATTTTGGTGAATTAATATCTCTAGAAGAGGGTGAACGAAGAGAAGATATTTATGAAGAAAACAAAGGCAGTTTCATTTTTTTTCTTGAACATGATCGACTTAAGTATTGGTAAGTATAATAATTTATTACAAATAATTTTTTTTATATATATCTACGGTTTTTTTTAATTTGCTTTTTTAATTGTTTTAATTAAAAAAAATTTTTGAATTTAGCATAGATGCAACTAACACTGAATGTATTGGTAAATATATAAATGATAGTCCTATGAAGAGTGCAAATGCTATTATTAAAGTTATAATGGTGGATTTTCAGCCATACTTGTGTATCTTTGCACATGCAACAATTTTACTAGGCACTGAAATTAGATATGACTATAAGGCGCCGAATCTATGGTGGCGAAAGCTTGTATGAATCTTTTTACATAAAGCAAAAGTTGTTTTTATTGATTCAACTTTTGTTTGGTAAATATATTGAATATTTGTTTCAAATGTTTTGTTTTATTTTAGAAACATCTTCTGAAACCATTTACTTTAGGAGAATTAGAATCTGATACTGCATCTGAGGTGCTTTTTAGTTTTACAATATAAATAATATGTTTTAAAATTATAAACATTCATATATAAACCTTTTGTTTTTAATTTCTTTAAGGTCTATGTGACACAAAAAGATTAGAAGTGTCTTTCAACTTACATAAATTACCATTAGTGTGTAATAATTTTATTAATATTATGTTTTTATTCTTATTTTATTTATTTTTAAATTAATCTATTACAAGTATTATGAATCTTCAGTTTCCTTTTTTTTAAGCCTTCTGGTATTCTTGATGAAGTAGTGTCAAGTGATCATGATGAATTTGTGAACAGTGTGGAGATTTTACCTGCTACTTATCTAGTCTTCTCTGCTCCTGTAGGTTATTTTTGTTTTACAAATAATATTTTCTTTTAATTTGTCAAAATCATCTAATGATCTCTCTATTTGTTATTGCTTGAAGACCCTTCCATAATTCTGGAAGTATCTATTTATGTTTTTTTTCTGAGTTTATTAATGTTTTTAAATATAGTATTATGGATATTTTTTCAATGTAAATCTTTCAATGTGAAATTAAATTTTTTTATTTTTTTTAGCCTCATCTCATAGGTATGAATGCCACTAATATTACTTTTTTTTTTTTTTATGATTTAGGAAGCTGTTGAATTGCAGAATATTTTTCATTCTTTAGATTTTTGCAAAGTTACAAGTACACCCAAAAAAGAAACTACAAAGCAATTAAAATCTGAAATCTTGGTACAGTTTTACATAACTTCTATTGAATCTTTTTCAACAAATGTATATCAAGTTATAATTTTTTGCAGTTATTCCGAAATTTTTACCCTTTTCTAATTTTCAATGTTTTTTGTTACTAATTATCAATGGAGTTTATTATTACTACTTTTTTTCTATAAATTTAGCATTCTAGTTCAAAAAAAAGACGGTATCCACAGAGGGATGTGGTAATAACTTTTTACAAATTAAAGATACAAAAATTATTACTAGATAAGTTTTCCAATTTATTTTGAATAATTTTCTTTTTATCATTTAGTCAAAATGCTTAAACTACAGAATGCCTGAACTGGTAAGATTTTAAACTACAAAGTAGATGAGAAAGATACTTAGGTAACCAGCAAATAACCGCAGCAAAAAGTTAATTTTAAGTTGAAAATGAAGTTTTAAGCAGCATAATTGATTTTTAGTTTTTGTTGTTGTTGTTAAAATAATACTAGTAAAATGCATAATGATAAATAAGATAGTAAATGAATGTACTGAGAGTTATGATGTTTTATTAGTTTTTTTTTAAACAAATATGTTTTTGGGTATGAGCGCATGAATTTTACATAAATTTACTAACTATAAATGATTAAAATAGTAGACAATACTTTAAAATTGACATTATGTGACAAATATATTTGAGAATATTATGATTTTTTGTTTGAAACTCAATTTCTCAATTTAACTCTTAATCAATGACATGTGGTTGTGATACAAGTTAAGCGTATTAAATATAGGAGTAAGTATTTCATAGCGCTAAACCACCGAAAATTAGAAATTCTATATTCATATTATATTTTAATAAACAGATTTTATATTTTTTGACAGGATTTAGATAGCTCTTTGCGTGATGATAGTGGGATTGATGATTCTTTTTTAAAACAGGTTTGGGCTCTAACTGATTATCTAATTTGGTTTAATGAAATTATTTAGTATTCATTTTTTTTTTTCTTTTTCATAAGTTTTTAAAAAAATAATATAACATAGTATTTTTTTAATTTTTTATTATATATAAGTTTTTAAAAAAGTGTTAAAGGTTTTTTTTTAACTCTATAAGTTAACTTTTAGTACTGTATTTAGATTCTTCAGTCTTCAAACGAAGTAAGTATTACTATTAATATAAGTTTTTATATATATACATATATATAATTCAAAGAAGTATAGTCTATTTATAGAACTATAATACTTATTTTTAAAGGAGTCTTCTGGTGAAGATGACAGAGACTCAGATTACAATATTCCTAAGTATATTGGTACCACAGAATCAGAAAGTGAATCTGATATTATTGATGTTATCCATAATGAAATACTCAGTATACCAAATGAAGAAATTCTTATTAGAAAAGGTATTTTTGTCAAATTTAGAAAAACATTTTTTTTTTTTAATTTATTCAAATTTATTTTTCATAATCATTTCTAAATCATTTCTAAATTATGCAACAAAGAAGAAGTTAGTCAGCTTATTGAAAACAGGATACACAGTTCTGATGATGAAATTGCATCTGACAATAACAATGGTAATAGTTTTTGTATTTAACTTAATAAGTTCTCGATTTAGTATTTTTATAAAGTATATAGTTATTGTTATAGTTACTGAATTCAGTCACAAACATGGGCATAAGAAACACTACTGTCTTTATTGTGAAAAACATCTTTCTAAAATCCCAAGGCATTTAGAACATATTCATAAGCATGAAGAACTTGTTATAGAAGCCCTTAGTTATCCAAAAAAAAGCAAAGAGCGAAGAAATATGTGGACTTATATAGAGAGGAAAGGTGATTTTAATATAAATATAAATAACATTAAAAATTCTAAAAAAATAACATCTGTAAGAAAATGTACAGTCAACAAAGATGATGAGCTATTGCCTTGTGAATATTGTTATGGTTTCTTCCGAGCAAGGAAACTTTGCGAACATGTTTCAAATTGTTTTAGGCGTGGCAGTGATAACAAGGAAATAAGTTACATAAAAGCTTCTCGTATATTAGTAGGAGAATCTAGTTTGACCAGCAATGCTAGAATTGTACATGAGCACATACTTACATCTATGAAACATGATGAACTTCATCTAATTATTCGCAATGATAAATTATTATTGACTTATGGAGCAGTAGAATTTGGTAAGAAAGAAAGAGACCGTTACCATGATATAAGCTACGCACTTCGAGTTTTAGCAAAGTTATTGTTGCAATACAGAAAACAATTCAATGCAGAAGATACATCTGCAAGAGATTTAGTAAATACAAAAAACTATGATAACATTCTTTCTTCTATGAAAGTTTGTGCAGATTATTGTGGACCAAGACAAATTGGAAATCCCCATCTTGTTTTAAGAATAGGATATTCATTAAAAACTCTAGCTATAATAGTTAAGTTAGAGTACCTGAAACTAGGCTTACAAGACATGGTTGAAAACATTCGAAATTTTTTAGAGCTAATGGAATCAGACTACAGCATTTTATTAAACAATGCACGCAGTGTATATGATTTAAGAAAAAGTAACGCACCAGAAATGTTGCCGGAAGAAAGTGACATTAAAGTTTTAAGAAATTATTTTGTTAGTGAAATCACCAAGTATTTAAACAATCCAATACGTACATCAAATGAATATATACATTTGTGTAAACTTACCTATGTAAGAATGCTAACATTTAATGCTAGGAGAGGTGGAGAACCTGGAAAGTTAACACTACCAGATTGGGATATGGTAGAAAAAGGTAGGTGGAAACGCCAAACTGACATAGATGCTTTAGATGATCCAATAGAAAAAAAGCTTGCAGAACGATTCAAACTATGTTACATTGAAGGCAAAAAGAAAAGGAGAGGTATGGAATTTTTTTCACTTATTGAAAGTTTAATGACATCTTATTTATTATTTTTTTTTTTATTCAGATATTAAGAGTTTTATTTTTTATTCAGATTTATTATTTTGTATATATTCAGACAATTTTAATGTTGTTTTTTTATGTTGTATATGTTATTAAATTAGGTTCTTCTGTGAAAGCATTAGTTCCGATTATTTTTACTGAGGAAGTTGTAGATGCAGTCAGACTGTTAATCAGCTCAAGGCATTATGCTAATATTTCCCCAAAAAATTATTATGTGTTTGCATGTGGTACAGGCTGTCTTGAATTACGTGGTTGGGATGCACTGCAATCTATAACAAAAAAGCTTAATTTATCTAAGCCAAAGCTTATTACACCAACTAGAACTAGAAAGTATTTGTCAACCGTTCTGCAGTTGTTAGACATGAATAATTCTGAGCTTTTGTGGCTTACAAATCACATGGGGCATATTAAAGATGTCTATCAAAATTGGTATCGACGTGAGGATTCTACTATAGAATTAACAAAAGTAGCAAAAGATAATGGTGATGCAAGGTGCATTCAAAATAAGAAAATCGATTCACTATTAAAAAATGGTTTTGAAGGAAATGGTTTGTTTGTTTTTTTACTTTTTTATTTGACGTTTTTTTTTCTGCTAACTACTTAGTGTCGTTTTATATACAAATATGATATGATGAATAATAAAACTACTAAGACTAACAAGTGTGGAAAAATAGGTGTTAAAAAGCA
>NC_088924.1:44685000-44705000 GCF_038396675.1 Hydra vulgaris | reverse complement strand
AGATCATTAATGTAAATTAAAAAGAGTATAGGGCCAAGGATAGAACCTTGAGGAACCCCTGAAGTTACAGAATAAGAAGAAGAGTGCTGTCCATCAAGGACAACTTTTATATTACGATTGAAAAAGAAGGATTTAATAATCTTAAAGACGTTGCCGGATTCACCATAAGAAGAAAACTTATGGAGAAGACCAGCATGCCAAAGTTTAACAAAAGATTTAGAAATGTCTAAAGCAATGGCCTTAACCTCTCCACCTTTATCTAATGCACGATAAAACCTATTAGTTATTACTGTTAGCAAATCAGCTGTAGAACGAGAAGATCGAAATCCATATTGATGGTCAGAAAGTAAGTTATTAGTATCAAGATGAGAAATTAAGTGTTTCTTAAATAAAGACTCAAAAACCTTGCTTATGATAGGAAGAAAACTAATGGGACGGTAGTCCCATTAGTCTTCTTCCTATCAGATCGCTCCTTCCTTATTAGATCGCTCTCCAGACTTTTTGAAGATAGGGATAACAGATGCCGCTTTCCAGCAGGCTGGAAAACAAGACTCTGATAAGCACTTGTTGAATAGTTTTGAGAGTATAGACGACAGCTCCGGATAACACTTCTGCTAGACAATTACAGGTATGTTGTCCGGGCCACAAGCTGTAGATAAATCTAGGCAGAAATAACTTTAGATACAGAAGTTGGAATGATATGAATGTCAAGCAATGGATCAACTTGTTTGTTGGCAATATTAGGTAGAATGCATCTAGTGGAATCAAGAGATGATATTGATGAAAAGCTTTCAATTAACAATTCAGCTTTGTCTTTCGGTGAGGTGACAAAGTCTGAACCATACAAGAGATGGGAATTAAAGATTTGCCATTATTATTGATATTATTAAAGATTCTCGAGTAGTCACGAGAGCCTAATTTTTGAGATAATTCACAAAATTTCATGACCTGAGAATCGTGGGTTTTGGTGTTAGACAAAACTTTTTTACAATTGTTTCTAGCAGTAATAAACAGATGTCTGTTTTCTGGAGAATGGTTTTGCTGATAAATATGGAAGTAGCGGTTTCGATTAGCAATCACAGCCGCACAGCATGAGGAAAACCATGGAGTAGAGTGAGGCTTGACCTGGAATTGTCGAGAGGGAACAAAAAGTTCAATGCCAGCCTGAATCTACGAAATTATGTAAGAAGCACATTTGTTGACAGGAAGACAAAAGATTTTTACCCAAGGGCCATCGCGAAGAAAATCACGGAAAGAATCCCAGTCAGCTTTACTGTAGTTGTAAGAGGTTCAATAATAGGGGGATTCAGGTGATGAAGAAGAATGAGATATTAGTTTTAAAGAGATCAAACTGTGATCAGTAGCACCTAAAGGGAAATGTGGAGAAACTGAGCACTGACTAGGATCAGAAACAAGACATAAGTCGAGTAGAGATGGTAAATTATTCGGGTTGTCAGGAATGCGAGATGGAAAGTTGACTATTTGAGTTAAGAATCACTGACACTAGAGCCAAGCCATTCAGAGTAGTAAGCATTAAAGTCACCGACAACAACTATATTGGCTGATGGATAAAGAGAGAGGGCTTGGTCAATATGATCAGAAACAACATCAAAAAGAGTGCAGTCTTGAGATGAAGGAGTCAATGTAGAACAAGGATAAAGGCAATAGAGTGAAGTGGTGCTAAACGAAAGTACATGAAAGAATAGTCTGTGGATTCAAACCTAGTTTCACGACAAATGGGTGAAGTCTTACGAATGTAAATGCCGAGGCCAAGCATGTGACTATTGGAGTCTTTACGAATTAGAGGAAGATAACCATTAACACTAAGATCACAAGATGAGACAGCCGAACTCAAATTAGTCTCACAAAGAGCATGTAGGTCTGGTGAACTTTGCAAGAGATAAGACTCAAAAGAAGAAAAGTTACTTCGAAGACCACGAATATTAGTGAATTATAGGTTTAGAGAACATGGTGATGATGATAGTTTTTTGTATTTTATAGTTTTTGTGACTTTATTCATTTTTAAATTAGATTGATGAACTTTACTCAAAGCATAGATAGTACTCAAAACACTGTTTAGTAGCCTAAGCAATGTCTCATTACTACTAATAAACCCTAAGCCGTAAGAAAGGACTCCAAATTTGGCCTCCGCAATGCACACCAAAAGTACAAACAGGGACACCATCCATGCGCAACATGGCACTGTTAATACTTTGATATTTTTCAGCTGTTGATGGAATCTCCCTCTCTGAGAGCTACCACAGAGTTCGGGAAACCTGACCACCAGCCGGCCTCAGAACCATAAAACTGAGTTTTAGTGGTGTACCCTCATTTGGAGATAATAGAATGAGTGTCCTAGTCAAACCCATGCATTGTGTCAAGAAGATCCAGCATTCAACATCCTAAACTGGAAACATTGTATTAAAAATACATCTGCGCTAGCCTTATAGATGAAGAAGGGGTGCGAGGCTGGTCAAGAGATAGAATCTGTTTACCCCTTAAGTCTTTGCCTAGGAGGCCTTCTACAAGACAGTAGCCGGGTGCATTTAATATCTGCCCAAGATGAGTATTTTTATCGTACACCATCACTAGACTTTACTCGACCAAGAGCCCCAAGGCAGGGGGTGTTTTAAGTTGGAGTTGGCATCTCCTAGCCTTTTTTTTGGCGCTCTAGGCAAATCTGACACACTGCGCCCTCCACCCCCCTACTTCATCTTACTTTCACATTTGTATTTATTTTCAGATGAATATATGCATAATCATAAATAAACAAATGTTTTTGTAACTATATAATATATTAATAAATAATTTCAAAACTTCACTTTTCGCGCTTTTGTTTTTGCAAATATAAAAACAAGTTCCGTCAGTTCAACGTTTCTAGAATATCATGTTCACTTGACAGAGTAGCTAATCCAGCAAATCTTTTCTTGCTGCATAGACTTTCTCAAAAATATTTTTATCAGTTTGAGTTTTGAGAAGCTTCACTAAGGAGTTTATTTACAAAGCTATAAAAGTGTTTGGGACATAATCTCTTATATAATTTTAATATAAAGTTTAGTAAATATAGCAAATATTTACTAAATTTTATATTGAAAAATAATCTAACAGATTGTGTTTGCTTATTTTTTTTCTCTGTATTACAAAGCTTTCTTAAGATAAAAGCAATGTTTCATAACATATTTGCTAGTTACACTCTGTAAACTGTGAACATAATAGAGAAAACTAAACAACGAACTTATTGTTTACATAAGAGTAAATCTTTCTTCAACCAATTGTATTGCTGTGTCAAAAACAGCAAAGTAAAAGTTAATTTTGCTTTTTTCTACCAACTTAAAACTAGAAATAGCGTTTGCAATAAACTGCTTAATCATAGTTTTAGTCATACGTGGGTCCGAGTGGGTCAAATAAAGCTGAAAATTCCACAAATTTCAGAAAGTTTCCGTTATCAGCAGTGTTCAGTTTCTCATGTGTTCCACGAAAAGCAAGATTTTGTATACCATGAACTCTAACTAAAGCTATCCGCCGCTTCAAGGTTTGCTGCCAATACTGTTCTTCTTTTTTAACAAGACGCAAATGTTCGGCATCAACTGTTTCATTGTTTCGCAGTCGCAGCTCGAACTCTTCCCATGACTGAAAATTTGCTAGATGTTGACTGCATTTCTCATTTCCTGACGGAATTGCGGAAATGTTATTCCAATCATGTTGTACTACTGGTAAACAGTTTGCAGCAGAAGCAATACACAGAGTCTTTACTTATAGAATACTGCAGCCAGTGTCTGCGAACTTCTTTGCATACCGTCTTTAGGAAAGTCATACTGATCGACTTGTTTGATCAAAAGTTGTCGCATTTTATCATCAAATACGATTCAAGTAGCTGGATCGCTATAGTTAGCATATAGACAAGAGAATTTATCAATTTTATGCGCTTCAGATTCTTTGCCTGTTAGGTGTTTTAATTATGTTATTCAAACTCTTCTGATACTGTCTTCTCAACGGCTTCCTGGCTGCTTCAACTTGATTGTTTAACTCATCTGTGCTATTTTGAATTCTCTGCGGCGAACATAGATACTTTAACAGCAAACCAACCTGTTTTGTTACAAACCCTTCGTTCGCAGCCCGTCGTTTACGATATTGCGCACCGGACAAATTTTTTCTTCCTGCCATTGTGGATTGAAATAACGAAGGAAACTGCTAAAAAAATTATAAAAACGATCACCTCCTATCTCTTTAATATCTTTAAACTAAATTATTATTTTAACTTCTTTATAAAAGTTTTAAAGTTACATTTTAAAACTTTTAAATCTCCATAAATATAAAAAACACTCTAATAATATAAAAACACAAAATAAATCTGTTGATTTGTTACCATACTACTTCGTAATAATTGCTATTATAGAATACAGAGTTGTTATGAAATAATATGTCTGGCAGATCTGTCGACATATTTTCAGACATTTTCTGTCGACATAAAATATGCCCACATAATTTCTATAGACATATTTTGACATAATTTTATGTCTGAATTATTTACTGCTGACATAAATTATGTCAGACATAATTTTTATCGACATATTTTGACATAATTTTATGTCTGAATTTTTTTCTGCTGACATAAAAAATGTCAGACATATTTTCTCTCGACATATTTTGACATAATTTTATGTCTGAATTTTTTTCTGCTGACATAAAATATGTCAGACATAATTTCTATCGACGTAGGTTTTTACATTCTAATTGGGGAAATTGCCGATACTAATCAACGCTAATCAATACTATCAAACACTATCAAATGATGCATCAATACAAGTCAATATTAGTCAATACTATCAAATGATACATCGCTAAAAAGGGCAGATAAAAACTTTTATGAAACTACTGATGTTTGCTTATAGGGCTTAAAATAAAAATTTTGTGAAGCGCAATTGATTGCAAAAAAGCAACAAATTTGTCAAACTATTTTTACTTTACTCTTAAAATTAAGCTGAAATGCGCAATAAATTTGTTAGATAGATTTTTTCTTCAAGAATATCAAACAGCAAATAACTCAGATATAAAATTATGTCCAAATATGTCGATAGAAAATATGTGGGACATATTTTATGCCAGCAGAAAATAATTCAGACATAAAATTATGTCAAAATATGTCAATAGAAAATATGTGGGACATATTTTATTTGGCAGAAAATATATCTCAGACATATTTGACAGATAACAACCCAGAAAGAATATTTAATTAAAATTCTTACTATTTCTGAATTAACACGCCTGTAAAAACAATTTTCACAATAAAGTTAAACGTGTTAAAATTTTTAATAAATGATAAGGAAAACTTTGCACTGTATTAATTACTACATAATTTCATTCTGCATAAAAAGTATAAAAAAAAATCATGTCAAATAAAACAAAAGTATCAAAGTTTATTTTATTGTTTTATTTACCTAGAAAACTTGCCACCCTAGGCGGCCACCTAGTTTTGCCTAGTGGTTAAACCGGTCCTGTATTTATTATTTATAGTATTATTTATTTTCGATGGTATTTTTGTTTATTACCTTTTGCCAAGCTGCTGTGTTTTTTTACCTTCTTTAATTTGCACATAGGGCTGCAGCCACACTGGTTTAAGTTGGGAGAGTTACTAGGAAAAAAAGAATAGTGTTAAATAGCGAGAAAATGGTTGACAGAAAACTTCAAAAGTTGAAGATTGTATGAGTTAACAAAAGAAGATGTTGGGCGAGAGCCCTTCAGCTTTGGTGAGCAACAGTAAAGTCGAGTCTTCGACAAATAGAGTCTCTTAGATGAAAGATTTTCAGGAAAGTCATTAATTTAGATTAAAAAAAGGACAGGATATATTTTATCCCTGTAGTTATTGGAAATAAAGAGGAGTGTTGGCTTTTAAAGATAAATAATTCTGCGATCAGAAAGAAATGATTTAATAATTTCAAAAACAATCAGCATGTCACATTTTATTAAAACCTTTTGATATATTAGCAAGTCAGCAATAGAACCAGACGATTGAAATCCATATTGATTGTCAGAGAGTAAGATATTTGATTTGAGTTAAAATGTTAGCAATTTGTTGGTTAAAAACTCAAAGACCTTATAATAAAAAAGAAAACTTATTGAATGATAGTTGGATAATCTAGCGTTCTCTTGAGTTTGTAAAAAGTAGATCCACAGAATCCAATTTCCTGCAATTTTGTCTAGTCCACAACCCTTACAATTTTATTTAAATTAGCAGATTAGGTAGTAAAGTTTACTTAGTATTGACTTAAGCAATGATAGTCCAAAATATTTGGATGAATAACAATGGCTTAATCGGTTTAATATGAATAACAGAAAAAGGTGTGGCCTTTAGATTAAGCAGAAAATTTCTTCGCGAATACTTCTGCCTTATCCTGGGATAGGTTTTATGGACATACCTACAAATTAGAGTTAAAATATTAGACTTACCTTTGTTAATCGCCTTGTTGAAGTTTTTCCTAAAGTCTCAAGAACCTAACTTCTGACATAAGATACAAGATTTTGCATACTGAAAATAATGAAGCTAAGCATCACCCTGCACTTTTTTACATTAATTTCTTGTAATAATAAAATACGTGTGTTTTTTAATTATTTTTTCAAAATTTTTTTCACAAGAAAGTTGTTCTTTTGAAAAAGTTCTTTTTTTTAAAAAAAATAATTACAATTAGATGTAACAGCTTCACAAGTAGGTATAAACCATAGAGAAGAATGAGGCTTGGCTTGCAACTAACCAGAAGAAATAAATGCTTCCATTGTTGCCTGCTTTTCCAATAGTAATCATTTTTGTCACATCATTTTACAAAATTCTATCATCAAATCTCTTTTTATTAAAGCAAAAAAAAGTTTTGATTTCTCGTTTTGATAAAGAATAAGATTTTTTGTCAAGATTAAGTAGGTACAAGAAAAAAGTTATTATCTGATGCATTTAACGCAATTCAATAACTTACTATCTAACGATCAATATTGTTTCTGATCTTAAAGTTCTACTGCTGATTTTTTAAGTGTTGGTAACTTTTATAATGAATAATAATGAATAGAGCATTGTATTCCCTTACATGCGGATATTATATCTGAATCGTCTAGAGTTATTGTCCTTTCAACGCCGTTTATTAGAACAATCATATCATTGACAGTTGTATTTATGGGTGATCCCCCGAGAGTAAAGTATATGCTGGAGGTATCATAATCCGATACGCTATCAAAATAAAGCGAATGAAGTACCAACATGTCATCTGATGGCGCGCGATTTCATCTTGCTTTAAATTTTCCAGCGCTTTCTCCATTTGCATCATTGATATAACTCTCTTTGCTCTTATTTCTCTTAAAATCAAAAACAGCGCTAACGAACGTTGGAGTAAAATAACCACTTTTTAAATCTTCCTCGGTCAAATCAATGTCTCCATCACTATCATAAAGTATTTCACGATAGATTTCATTGAAAATTTTAGCTACATCCTTTGGTGTTATACAATATATTTAAAAACAACATAACATGCGTAAAATGCAATGAAGAATACTATTATACAAGAACAGGGAAGTTATCCTGCCATTGCGATATTATAAACACTATATACAATTAAAAGCCAATTATAAAAAAATCTTTATACAAAGAATTGTAAAATTTAAAATAATTTTTTTTGTTTCACCACGGAGGAAGATTATATAGGTCATAACTTCCTCCCTCTTTAAGCATACGCAATTCATCATTGTTTATTTCCACGCGCGCGATTTCCTCTTGCTCTAAATATTCCAGCGCTTTTTCCATTTGCATCATTGGTATAACTTTCTTTGCTCTTATTTTTCTTAAAATCAAAAACATAGCTAACGAACGCCGGAGTAAAAGAACTACTTTTTTAATCTTCGTCGGTCATATCAATGTCTCCATCACTATCATAAATCATGAGAGCAGAACTCGACCGCCGTGGTGAACAGACGTAATTCTAACAACTCAAAAAAGAAAGAAAAAAAAAATTAAAAATGGCATTTACTTTATCCGAAATAAAAGATATGTTCATTCAGCACAAAAAAGAAATACGGACATTATTTAAAGACCAAGAAAAAGTATTTGTGGACTTACTTAGCGATAATTTAAAAATAATCAATACACGCCTAGATGATATTGAAACAAAAACATTGGATTGCACTAAAAGAATTCACTTGCTAGAAAATGATATAAAAGACTTAAGAGAAAGCCTAAACTTTTACGAACATTTAATCGACCAAAAGGTGAAAGCTGCTAATGATTCTAATGAATTTGAAAGCTCTAATAATATTACAATTTTAAACAAAAAATGCAGAATCTCCGAAGATACGTCGCGGCGTAATAACTTAAGGATGGACGGAATTCCTGAAAATATCAATGAAACTTGGGATGAAACTGAACAAAAGGTTCAGAATTTAATATGTGTAAATTTAGGAGTAAAAGGAGTCGAATTGAAAGAGCGCATCGAGTTGGATTTAGAAAAGAAGCCCGATCCCGAACCATTATATTGAAGTTGTTAAGGTTTAAAGATAAATCAAACATTCTAAAAAAAACAAGAAAACTCAAAGGTCTGAATAAAGATTTCTCTCAAGAGACGGCAAGAATACGAAGGAAGTTATTTTCTGAAGCAAAAGTGAGAAAATTAAATGGAGAAAATGTAATCGTCAGGTATGACAAACTTATTATTTTAAAAAATGTTTATAATAGTTCAAAATGATATAGCTAGAAATCTAATCATTTTTAATCTTAATTTTAAATATTATAATAATGAAAATGGTTAACAAATTAAACGTAACAAATCTTTTAGAAAATTTAAAAAAAAAAAACACACTTCTTTTGAATAATGATAATGACCCAGACGTAAACTTTTTTTAGGACGTCATAATCAATTCTAACTATTTTGATATTGAGGAAGTATCTAACCTCATGAATGCGTCACAAATGTTATTTTCAACTCTAACTTTAAACATTCGTAGTAGAAACAAAAACTTTGAAAGTTTTAAATCAATGCTTAAGACCCATTTTCTGATAAAATCAGGCAAAAGTACTGTCGGCTCAAAAGTGATAGCCTTTATTCGCGCTCAATTTTATATACAGTAATGCTAATAGGGTAAAAAAGAAGTCTGTAAATTTTTTTTTTTTTAAATATTTCTTGTTCCTGAGTTATTGTCGGTCAAACTTTTGCCATTTTAATACTTGGAAAGTCACTTTTGGGGTTTTATGATTTTTAAGCTAAGATTAAAAGCAATGAGACCACAGCACCCTAAGTTTCTTTTCATATTATGGAAGTATAGGTAATACTTTAAAAAAAGAAAATCAAAAAACCTGAGGTCAACCCTTTCTTTGTCTAAAAATCATAAGCTGAAATCACACATTTTTAAATTTGGGGCCTAGTTTAAATGCATTTATCTCGGAGCGTAAAAAGTGCCCGCGACTTATCTTACACTTTTTTGAAAGAGTATCTCATTTTTATTTGAATGGTTTAAAGAAACTGAGAGGATATTGTTTACAAAAAAACTTATGAGTCATCAAAGTGTCAAAAAATGTTTTTATCAGCGTTCAATTATCAGCCATTATGGGAAATGGGAAAGGTCCCAAGATTGAAAATACAGATATTATATTACTTCATATTACAATTTTTTTAATGCGAAAAAAAACCTAAGGGGGTAATATTTTATTGTTGAAATAACTCCACCACAAAAAGTTAAATTTTTTATATATTTAAAAAAAAAACCCGAATGTAGCAGCAGAAATAATCAATATATTATATGATGTCCTTATCTTATTATGTCATCAATTTTACATATCCTATATCTTTGATTTTAATGCATTGTTGCTTGAAATGCCTTTTGGGCTTTTTCAAATTGATCATCCATAAGCTTATAGTCTGTAGACTCTTTTAACGGTAAAGGTGGTAGAATTCCACAAATGATTTCACTGTTTTTGTACTTTATAACATCAGGAAAAGCTGGCCTTTTAAAAAGTTTCTTGATTGCAGAAGCATACTTTATACAGCTCACCATGTAACCATCACTGAGAACCTAATATGAGTAATGATTTTTCTAATTTGAAAAATAGTTTGAAAAATCTGATTCTCATTTGACAAAAGTAAAACTTAGTTTAAATTTAGTGACACATTCAATATGATCAAATAATGTTTAAAAAAAATTGTTTTTATTTAAATGAAAAACATTTATTTTAAACATTGAATAAAAATGAAGTACCTCATTTATAATCCAGGGTTACATATTGCCCATATAAATAACGACAATCCAATCGTTTTCATGCCATGCACCAGATAAATCAATGGCAATGCTTATAAATTCCTTTTCAAATTCTTCATTTGCTAATTCTTCTTGATCTACAAAAAGAAAAATATAAATATTTATACAAACACTTGTACAAATATTTATAATTACAAAATAATATTAAAATATATATTAATGAAAGTAGACATAAAAATTATTACCTTGTTCTGCTGTCTCTTCTTCTTCTTCTTCTTCGTTATCCGCATTAGTACTACCAACATCTATTGGTTCATTTAATCTGTTGTTTTTTTTTAGCCTGCTCCAATGTGAAAATAGTGATCTTATTTGCTGAGCTGTTACGTATTCTGAAACTTGAAGCTCTTTTCTTATCAAAAGGTGCACCTGCTCCGGGCTAAACTTTTTTCCAGATCCTTCACCTTCCATAAAGAGTTTATATAATATATCTGTTTGTCTCATACTATACCGGAAGGTACTGCGTTTAGGTAAAGCCCAACCTTTAACATATTTGCTAATGTCAGAACATTCTTCTTCAAATACCTCCTGTTTGAGTTTGGTTGATAACTATGAAAGTTTCCATTCCTGATTTTAAAGTGCTGATATTGTGTCTTCCCGACATCATGTGTTCTTCTAGTTCTTCTTATGTATGGAATGATCCATTACAAATTGGCTCAGAGCAAAAGTCAAAAAATTTAGTGATCTATCTTTGCGAAACTTTTCCTTCATATTTCTTTTAAAAACTCTTGTTTTCTTGTCAGTATCACTATATGGGTGTGTTAAAAACATTTGCAGATCAAAATTAACATTAGAATATTCTCGTTTAACTCCATCGCCAACTGCATAGTACCGCCACATTGTCATATAGTTATGAAAGAACTCAAACGAATGATACTGACTAATTTTAGCTACTTTTGTTCCACTCAACTTGCTTTTGCCTATAATAGTGGCAACACCAACAGCAGAATTTTTCAGCCCTTGTCCGTAATGTAAAGCAGTATAAATGTCCTCTGCACACATCAAATTGTTACCAGCATCAACAAAGCTACAAATCAATGACTTTGCTCCGGCAGCTTCTCAGTCGCACTGATCCTTGCCACGACAAGGTTCGTTATAATCGTAGCGCTGAAGCTGTATTTGGTTATTTTTGCTCAACAAAAGCTTCCATTATAAAGTTACCATGGTACGATGTACATTGTCAGGTTTTGCAAAGAGTTTATTAACACTTGAATGGTCATGCTCAAACTTCGGAAGAAATAATTGGGCAATTGATAGTGTTTCCGATAAACCTTGCTCACACCTATAAAGAGCTGTAAAATACACCTTTTTATGAAAATGTTGTTTTTCTTAGTGAAGAAAATGTCTACATGCAGTGACATCCCCTTTTTTCCAAAATATTTTTTTGACCTTCCCTGAATTTTTATGGTAGAACTTTTTGGCAATAGTCTTTCAACCAAAATCCAGTTTCTTCATCAAGACTTTCAAAAGCAAAAATTTTGTCTTTTTTCTGTTGACAATCACGCATTAAATGTTTTTTATAATCAATGATATCTTTTTCAGCAATTTCAATATCATAAATAATATCCTCGTTGGCAGAATTATTTGATGCTAATCTTTTTATCTCAACTAAGGATTTGTTTAAATTTTCACACTCATAACAAATCTCATCATTAGGTGCTATTGAAATCTGTTGCAATTGCTTGTCGGTTAAATCACTCAAAGCAAATATTGGGCAGTGGGAGATAGAATTAGGGTAGCTCGCAATGTAGTTAAACCGGAAATTAGTTTTGTACTATCATTTGCTGCGTTCAAATAAATTACACAGCTCTCTATTCTGGTACTTCAAAGATTAATCTTGATACATAGAGAAACCATTCATAGCTGCAGCAGTAATATCATCCAGTCTCGCTAAACATTTTCGTTGAGATGGTTTAACAACATGAAGTATTTGCCACAAACTGCTTTCCGATAAAGGAGAGTAGTTCTCACTTCTGCAAACTTCATTATAAAATGCAATTGTATGACTAATTTTAGCTGTCAAAACTGCACGAGATATTTTATATACATCATTTGAGTCAAATTTACTTTTTGTGACTCCATATGCAACATCTTAAAGAAGGTTTCTGTAAAGTATGAAGTCGAGAAAATGTACAGCTTTTTTCCAGTCTAGTCGATTTCGCGTAATTTCTTTTAGACAGGAATAGTTATACCTAAGTTAGCATTCTTCATTTTTCGTGCCTGGTCTATCTTGTATTTGGAGCACCCAAAAACTTTCATAAGAAACTTCTTAGTAAATTTTTCATGTTCAATTAAACACAGAACATTATGTTTACCCATAGAGTCACTTTCTTCATAAATTAAAAAAAATTTTTTTAGATCATCAGGTACTGCATCATTGTCTGAAGTTTCCAAAGATCTATTTAAAACAATTGAGATAAAGTCTTCACTCTGATCTGGGGCAACAACTTCAGCGATCCTCTTTGCAAGCTGTACCTTGGCTCTTTCAAATTTTCTTTGTAAATTATCTTTGGTTCCATTGCTGAGATCAGCTATCATTTTATTCTTTATCTGAAACTGAAAAGGGCAGATGTGGAGTGCTTCTGATAGGTTGTTACCAGTAGATGTAGAACCTTCAACCTTTTCACCAGATATTAAAATTTCTTTAGGCTAAAAATCAAAATCAGTTGTATCCTCAACTAACTCTTTGTTAGTGGCAGTACTTGTTTTAGTTTGAATAAGAATGCGTTCTGACTTAAGGTCATTGTGACAAAATAAGGAACCTACAGGAACATTTTTGTTGTAATTTTTTGAAACATATGTTGACATATTTATTGAAACGCTTCTAACAGCTGGTGATTTTTTACCAACACTTAGTTCATGCATTGGATGACAGCATCTTTTTGGAAGAACCCAGCCAATACTTTAAATTTTAACAAAAGTCAAAATCAGAAATATTTATTTTAAAGGTTTAGTAATTAAATTTTGTTGTTGTTGAAATACGGTTGTAAAAAAATTCTTACCAATGTTAAATCTATGGTAAGGACATATATACTCGATATCAGAAAGTGATATGCATCCTTAGTTTTCTATAAGAGACTTTTCTGTCCATTCTGTCTCTTGGTGCGCCTTAAAAACATAAAACTTAGATATTATGCAATGTATACTGAGGGAATTAAACAACAATCGTTTTACACTACTATATGATGCTAAAGGGTTTTTTTTTTACAACTTGTAAGAGCATTTCTTACTTTAATTTTTACAAAGTGTGCTTTGACATCCAAAGTCAGATCTTGTATCTTGAATAACCTTTTTTCATTAAAACGAGGATATGGTCCACACTTGACATCATTAACTTTGCAAACATTTTCAACAACAACCTCTTGCTGTGACATACTTTTTGCAACTAAGTGTTTTTTTTTTAAATTACAATTAGCATAAAATGCTCATTCTCTGTTCTGAATTAATCAGAAGTAAATGTTCAATAAACATCAAGTTAAAAATGTTTACTGGAAAAAAATTTTTTCAAGTCCACAATGGTATAAATGAAAAACAAAACAAAACAGATAAAGCCTCATTTTGACGTAAAATTATTTCAACAATGTAATATTACCCCCTAAGTTTTTTTTTGCATTAAAAAAATTGTAATATGAAGTAATATAATATCTGTATCTTCATAATGGCTGATAATTGAACGCTGATTAAAACATTTTTTGACACTGTGATGACTCATAAGCTTTTTTGTAAACAATACAATCTCAGTTTCTTTAAACCATTCAAATAACAATGAGATACTCTTTCAAATAAGAATAAGATGAGTCGCGGGCACTTTTTACGCTCCGAGATAAATGCATTTAAAGTAGGCCCCAAATTCAAAAATGCGTGATTTCAGCTTATGATTTTTAGACAAAGGAAGGGTTGACCTCAGATTATTTGATTTTTTTTTTTAAAGTATTACCTATACTTCCATAGTATGAAAAGAAACTTAGGGTGCTGTGGTCTCATTGCTTTTAATCTTAGTTTAAAAATCATACAACCCCAAAAGTGACTTTCCAAGTATTAAAATGGCAAAAGTTTGACCGACCATAACTCAAGAACTAGAAATATTTAAAAAAAAAATTTACAGGCTTCTTTTTAATATTACAAACAACGTAATATGTAAAATTGAGAATGATTGAAAGATATCACTTTTGAGCATTGCCTGGTTTTCTCAGAAAATGGCTCTTAAAAATATAAACTCTGAGTTTACGGTAATATGCTTAATAGAAACATGGTGCAGAAATGAAAAAAATAATTTTCAAATTCCAGGTTATAAGGCAATCCACCAAACTCGAGGTGGTGGCATTGGTGGTGGTGTATGCACTTTTGTTCATGACTCAATCCATTTTCAGAAAATAGAAATTTTAAGTATTCAAAACGCGGACTTTGAATTTCTAACTATCGAATTATTAAACCACAATAATCAAAAAAACATTTTAACAACTGCTTTGTATAGACCGCCATGCGGAAATAAGAAATCTTTTTTAAAACACTTAAAATGCTACTTAAAAAAAGTAAAGCACCAACAAATTTACATCACGGGAGACTTTAACCTAAATCTTCTTAATGTTAAAACTGATAGCGATGTAAAACGTTTCTCAAACACTCTTTTTTAGTACAACATTATTCTTTAATTAACAAACCTTAAATAACCTTAATTAACAAACCAACTCGCGTAACTCTTCAAACCTAATCTCTAATTGATAATATTTTTACTAACAACTTTACAACATGCTACATTCAAAGCGGAATCATAAAAAGCGATATAAGCGACCACTTTCCAATCTTTTTCATTTCGGATTTTTTTAAAAAAGGAAAAAAAAGCAAAGTACAAAGGGAAGTAAAAAGGCAGATTAATGAAATTAATATTGAGGCGTTTAGAAATTACTTACTCGAAGTAAACTGAAACCACTCAATAATTGCAAAGATGTTAATATAGCTTATGATTTTTTTTACAATGAGTTCATTAATGCTTACAAAAAAGCGTTTCCGATGAAGGAAATAAAAACTAAGCTTAAAAACCTGCAAAGTCTCTGGATTACAAAAGGGCTCATTAAATCTTTAAAGAAAACACAAAGACTGTATGAAAAATTCTTAAAAAAATAAAACTTATCAAAACGAAAAAAAATATAAAACTTACAAAAACCTGTTTGAAAACCTGAAAAAGAAAGCTAAAAAAAATTATTTCTCAAAATCACAACAAAATAATATTGGTAATAACAAAAAACTTGGGATATAATAAAGGAAGTGATAGGAAAAAATAAAGAAGATCATGGTAATACTTTACTAAAATATGTATACACTGAAGATGAAAGAACAGTAATTAATGAGCGAAAAGTTATTGCAGAGAGTTTTAATAATTTTTTTATAAACGTCGGTCAAAACCTAGCAAATAAAATAACTCCCGGAAGTAAAAATTTTAAATGATATATTAATGAAGAGGACTGCATGATGGATGAGCTTGAAGTATCTCCTGATGAACTTCGGTTTGCTTTTAATATGTTAAAACCAAACAAAAGCTCAGGTCTTGATGACATAAGCTCAAGGGTTGTTAAAGAAGTTTTTGATATTATTGAAAATCCCTTACTAATTATTTTAATCTTTCATTTAATAATGGTATTTTTCCTGACCTCTTAAAACTAGCTAGAGTAGTTCCAATTTTTAAAGACGGTGATATTTCTAAATTATCTAATTATAGACCTATCTCAATACTTCCATGTTTTTCTAAAATTCTAGAGAGAATCATGCATAATAGGCTATACAATTATTTTATAAAACATAAATTGCTTAATGATAATCAGTACGGATTTAGAAAAGGGCACTCGACAGAACATGCAGTAATTAAATTAGTTAAAGAAATTTTAAACGGATTTAAAAACAACCAATATACTCTTGGGGTTTTTATTGACCTCTCAAAGGCTTTCAATACTGTTGGCCATACTATTCTTCTTTACAAACTCAGAAATTATGGTGTCAAAAATAATAATTATAAATGGTTTTTTTCCTATCTTAATAATCGCAAACAATGTGTAACTTATGACAAAACCTGTACTAAAGTAGAAAACATTTCTCGCGGAGTTCGACAGGGATCTATTCTAGGGCCTTTATTATTTATTATCTATATAAACGATATTTACTTATCTTCTAGTGTATTAAATTTCAATCTTTTTGTTGACGACACTCAGGTTTTTTATACCCACTCAAACATAGAGTCAATCTTTATCACTAGGAATCGTGAGCTTGACAACCTCAATCAATGGTTGAAAGCCAACAAACTCTCTCTAAATAAAACTAAAAGCAAATATATTCTTTTTTCTAAACCCTCCAAATCTGAAACTTTGCTCCTAAAACTCCCAAATATATCAGTAGAAAAAACTAATTTACAACGGACATTCTGCATTAAATTTTTAGGCGTTTTACTTGACGAGCAAATAAGTTGGAAAGACCACATTAATTTAACAGAAAATAAAATTTCAAAGAGTATTGGAATTATGTACAACACAAGACATATGTTGGATAAAAACTGCTTAAAACTTATCTACTTTTCGTTTATCCATAGTTGTATCAGTTATTGTAATATTACGTGGGCCAGCATTTATCCATCAAAATTAAAGCGTATCTTAAATAAACAAAAACAAGCAAGCCGCCTTCTATTAAATGCTAATAAATACACCAGTGCCAATCCACTGCTTAAAAAGCTTGGAGTGCTTAATGTTTATCAATTAAATATCTACAGTATTCTTTTATTCATGTTTAGATTTAAATATTGTATGCTGCTAAATATTTTTGACGACCTTTTTGTTATTATAAATCATAAATATCAAACAAAGCATTCATTGCATAACTATCAGGTACCAAAACACTTATTAAAACAGTCTAATTTCTCAATAGTATATATTTTTTTTGCTTATTTATCTAAGTTTGTATTTATTTCTTTTTTTTTATACATATATATTTTTATGAATGTATAAATTTTTTTTTTTATGTATAAAAAAATGTAAAATGTTTATTCAAAAGTATTTATATTATTTTATTTGATATTGTAAAAATTTATGATAGATTAATGATAGTGTAAATGATACAACGGGGCTAGATGATAAGACTTTTGTCTTCTGCCTGCTTCGGTCATATCTTAACTCAAAACATTTTGTAAATAACTTATTATGAAAATGACGAAATAAACTATATATAAAAAAAAAAAAACATAAAGTATTTCACGATTGATTTCCTTGCGGACTTTTGCTTCATCCTTTGGTGTTATTTGATTTTTGGTGCTTCTTCTCGCTCCTTTTATCATTTGAGTTGTGTGCGTTCCAGTGAAAAGTGAAGTGCGACGCGCAAATCTGTAAAAAAGAGGATGCAGGGTGTAAGGGTGTATGGGTAAAAAGTGCAAGAAAGTGGGGTGAACTTACTTGCTAAACTAAATATAGCTGCTGTGAATTGCTTAAAAATAGCCAATTTCATAATGATTTTCTTTATTTTTTGCAACACGCTGTTTAATATCAAAAATACTTCATTTTTTATATTAGTAATAAGTAAATATACTACTAATAATCACACCTGTAATTAGATCAATGGATCTAATCATATTAAAAACTGCAAAGAGTGCTTAAATAATATAATACAAGATGAGGATAAACAAGAGGTGTGTTCTTGCTATCCTGAATATTTACAAAGAGTGCTCGATAAAAACTCAATCAATATATTTAAAAACAACATAACATGCGCAAAATGCAATGAAGAATATTATTATACAAGAACAGGGGAATTATCCTGCAACTGTGATATTATAAACATTATATACAATTAAAAGCCAATTATAAAATAATCTATATACAAAGAATTGTAAAGTTTAAAATAATTTTTTTTGTTTCACCACGGAGGAAGATTATATAGGTCATAACTTCCTCCCTCTTTAAGCATACGCAATTCATCATTGTGCATTCTTTCCTTTTCTTCTTCTTCTGCTCTCAAGGTGGAGAAAATATCTGTTTGGTAATGAAATTCAAGAATACTAGATTTATAATCTTCAACATTGTCCCCAGAATAATCACCATCATTCTTTGTGTTTTTTTTGTTCTGAATAAATCGCTTGCGAGTCTAATATTCTCGCGCTCGCCGCACTTTTATCAACCTTGTCAAGAGCTGTTCTTTTGATTTTATTCCTGACTTCTTCTTGCAAGAGCGAAGGTATTGCAGAAATATCAGGAAGTTTGTTTCTTTTACCGTTATAATACCGCATAGGGCATTGTACCCCCTTTCATTAGGAGATTACATCTGAATCGTCTAGAGTTATTGTCCTTTCGACGCCGTTTATTAAAACAATCAGATCATTGACAGCTGTATTTACGAGTGATCCCCCGAAAGTAAAGTATATGCCGGAGGTTTCATAACCCCATACGCTATCAAAATAGAGCGAATGAAGTACCAACATGTCATCTGATGGCGCGCGATTTCATCTTGCTCTAAATTTTCCAGCGCTTTTTTCATTTGCATCATTGATATAACTCTCTTTGCTCTTATTTCTCATAAAATTAAAAACAGCGCTAACGAACGCTGGAGTAAAATAGCTACTTTTTTAATCTTCCTGGGTCATATCAATGTCTCCATCACTATCATAAAGTATTTCACGATCGATTTCATTGAGAACTTTAATCACATATCACTTAGTAATTTCTCAAAACTTATTATAGAAAACACTATAAATGAAAATGCCAAGAGTTATATTCAAAGTTATATTAGAAAAATCAAAAAATTCGAAGTTTTTGACCATACCTTCAGGGATCACGCAAAGAAGTGAATATAAAAGAACCAAGAAGTTGTTAAGAATTGATAATAGAAATTCTAAAAATTTTTTGTTGTTTGAAATTGTTCAAACAACAACATAATGTAAAAGTAATGTAAAGATTTATCTTAACCACTTCTTTACTTTTTTCGACTTTTGAATTTGAATTCTATACAACTTTTTTGCGTAAATTAACTAGCAAGTTGTTTATAATAAAGTATAGATCACTTTTACTCTTGAATTTATATCGTTAATTTTTTATTATTGCTAAATTTCGACATGCTTATAAACTTACATAAAATATAAACACATAATGAAATCAAAAATTATTCATTCAACAAGGCTTTAAACATTTTACTAAAAGAGTTACTTACTAATTAACAATAATTTATTACTTACTGAAGCTTAATTAGGTACTTAGAAATAAAAAGCAGCGTAAAAAATGTTTACATTGTTATTAAAACTCGATTAAAAAAAAAAACGTAAGCGATATTTTTAAAAGTTTTTTCAATGTTTACGTTTTCAGAACAATTCACCGCTTCTACCATTTCGAATGGGGTGATAACATTACAATCACTTGACAACCTCGATCTAATTCATACAGTGCAAATGGTCTAAAGATGAAAAAAAAGTTTAAAGAATTGACAAGTCTATGTAACGCTGTCACTGGTATTCTCATTAGCTTATTAATGTGTCTAATTAATTTTTAAAACTAAGAACGATGTTTTCGTAAAAAAAAAATTTTTTTCGTTTCGTTGGTTTTAGCACATGACATGTATTAAGTATATAATATTATATGATCTTATTGAACTATGTGTTGTTGTTTTAATTAGATGCTGCTTAAAAGTCAAATAAAAACTTAGCCAAAATGGATGCTATGCAACTTATTGGAAGAGTATTTGGGCATTCTTCTCAC
>NC_088924.1:44640000-44680000 GCF_038396675.1 Hydra vulgaris | reverse complement strand
TTCTTTATAACATAAGCTATTTACTTAAATAACTTATACTTAAAAAAAAAAAAGGTTTTTAGGAAAACGTTAAAAACGATAAAACGTCTCTTTAGAGTTAATAAAAACCATTAAAAAACAATTTTGCAGGATCCTAAGAAAACGTTCACAAAACGTTTTTTAAAAAACGTCCGGTCACCGTTTCATATGGACGTTTAAAAAACCAATAAAAAACGTTTTTACGGGACCATTAAAAATTGTTCGCAAAACGTTCTTGTGCCCACTGAGAGACTTCAATCAGACATCTTACGGACGTCTTAACTAGGTCGTGACGTCTCAGACCAAACTAAGATGTCCTACAGACGTCCGGTTAAGACGTTTTTATTAGGACGTCCTAGTTACGCCTAGATTAAGAGTTCTAGATTAACACTTACATATTAAGACGTCCTTTTGACGTCCCTAAGACCTACTTTAGAAGTCATGATTACCTTACCCAGTGGGCACAGGACGTAAAAAAGACGTCTTTTAAACGTCTTTTGAACGTTTTGGACGTCTTTTGAACGTTCAAAAGACGTCTTATTTAGGTCCTGTGCCCACTGGGTAGTAATAAATTGTCTAAAAGACGTTTTCAAAAAAATTTAATATTATTAATAAAAATACTAATATATATACAGTACAATCTCTCTAATTCGAGTCTCCTTAATTCGAAAACCTCCATAATTCGATTAAACGCAAAGTCACCGTGAAATGCGTTTAAGAGAAATTAACTTTCTATAATTCGAAAATCTCTCTAATACGAACTTTTATTTTTCCCCATCGAATTCCCCATTAGGCACGGTACGTTTTTAAAACGTTTTTTAGACGTTTTTATAAGGTTTAAACCTAACAAAAACGTCCAAAGAACGTTTTAAAAACGTACTGTGCCCACTGGGTTGAATTAGAGAGATTCTACTGTATATATATATATATATATATATATATATATATATATATATATATATATATATATATATATATATATATATATATATATATATATATATATATATATGTATGTATGTATGTATGTATGTATGTATGTATGTATGTATGTATGTATGTATGTATGTATGTATGTATGTATGTATGTATGTATGTATGTATGTATGTATGTATGTATGTATGTATGTATGTATGTATGTATATAAGTATTTATATATGTGTATGTATGTATGTTTTATAATTATTCACTTATAATTTCTCTTAACTCAACTTTGTCATAGATTGTGATTCTCTATAGTTATTGAAGTTAGACAACATGCACTATATTTTCTCATACCGTTTTTTTAAGGTTAAGCATGAACTTGACATTTTTTGCATTATTTAGTTTAACTTGGACTTTTTCCTACCATATATAGAAAGTACTATGCTTTATATGGCTTCACTTATATATTTTAATTTTCAGAGTTTTTGAGAAAGTTATTTTCCAACTTGCTGAAATAAATGACAAAAACATGTTGATAGATAGAAATGCGTAGTTATCTTATTATTCAGAAGAAAGTTTTAAACAACCTAAATGTTTAGATGAACTTAATGTTTTGAAAAGAAAAACTTACAAATGGAGAAATCCAATACATCTTTATATGAATTCTCCATAAAATACGCAACGCTAAATTTAACCAATAAATAAAGCAAAAAAAGACTATAAGTTTTTTCTCACAGAGCCTCAAGCCATTAAATAAATCAAATCAATCCAATAAGTTTAATTAAAATTTTAACTTAAAAGTGCTTAACATCCCCTGCTCTTTCTTTAAAAATAAGTTTAGCTTTGTCTAATTTATTGACGATCGCTTATATGTTATATATTATTACAATTTTTTGAAAATATATTCGATATGTAGGCCAGAAAATAAATACCTTTTAAAAAATTATAAAAACAAATGAGCAAATTTAATTATCCCCATTCCAAAGAAATTTATTTAATAATTGCTTTCTGTAACTTCCCGTTATTAAAAAAAATACAGTAATTGAAAAATTTTTTTTATTTTTATTTTTAGTTATAATAACTTATATCTTCCTGTAAAATATTTTTTTCCCTAAATTGAACTTATTTTGAGATTTAGTAACTCTTCCTGATGATCCAGCAATGGTGAAACTTAAAGTTACGGAAGTGGAATGTCACAAATACTTTTTTGTGACATTTCACTTCCGTAATCGCAAATAATTTTCTTTCTTAGTTCCAATCCAAGACTGTCGGGAGCCATTTTAGCACTTGAAGTCTTAAAAATAATAAAAATAAATTAACACGCTTCTCAAGGCTTACCGTGTTACATTTACCTTGTGATGATACAATAATGCTCTGTGGAACACAACGTCTTGGTTGGATGTGGACTGTATTGATGTAATGAAACACTTGTTGTGTTTCACTTCTTGTATTGATGTTCTTCGATAAAGCACTTTGTTAAAACTCACTTTGATAAACTGTCTTGATAATACTGACTGATTGACTTCCATATACTGAATTACATGTCGATTTGCATGTTTCTTATATAGTAAAATGAACCTGTGTGAACTTGTTCTGGAAGATTCTAGATGCTTCTTTTAGATGCTTCTGGAAGCTTCTGGATGCGTCTGGATGCTTCTGAATGTTACTGAATATTTCTGGATGCTACTGGATGCTTCCAGATGCTTCTTCTGGAAGCTTCTGCATGCTTCTGGAAACTTCTGGAAACTTCTGGATACTTCCTTTAATTATTAAAAAACTTCCGTGACGTTGACAGGGACCAGACTTAAGTAAATGAAACAAACCAAAAAAGTTGCACTTGTTTTGTCCGCTGCAAAATGGAACTTGTCAACGAAATTCAGCCTGTGTGCTGTCACCGGTCAGATTGCTCATGTCATGGCATGCCATGACTCCAGACTCGTGAACTGTTTGCTGTGGTAGTATAGTTCGTTTCGTTTTTAAGACATGTAAAATTAAGAACACTTTTTAGCATTGTTCGATGTTGGTTGCAAATATTTTGTCCAATACTGTATGTGTGTGTGTGTGTGTGTGTGTGTGTGTGTGTGTGTGTGTGTGTGTGTGTGTGTGTGTGTGTGTGTGTGTGCACTTAGTAAAGGATAAATTTTGATGTATTTATTTCTTAAAGAATAAATTTAACAAAATAAATAGACTATAAAAGATATAACTTGTAGATGAAATTAAATAAAAATATTTTTTCTTAAGAGCTAACATACTATTTTTTATCTTGCTACTTGTAGTATAGCAATATATTTCCTTTGCTTCTCGTGATGCAATCAGTTTTAAATTAATTACAACCCCTTCAACTCATGGATCAATCCGTAAATGTTGAATTAAAAGGATTTCATTACTTTTATCACTTCTTCTCGTGATACAAACTGTTTCAAAATAAATTATAACCAGTTTTTCTCGTGATTTATTCTGTAAATGTTGAACTAAAAATACTTTTTTTCTTTTTATTTTTTTCATAACCTAAAATTTTATTTTAAAATCTGATATTTTTTTCGTACAAAATTAATAACATGAGGTTGTCTGTTTACGTAAAAATATGCTATTAGACTTTAAAAAAAAAAACTATTACACTATTTCAATTTAGAGAACTGAAGGACATTATGAATATCCCATAATGTTACGTACCAATATGTAAAAATTTAAACATTTGCCAATATTATAGTAATTCTAAATATTTAATATTAGGCTAATATTGGCAAACATTATTTCACAAATGTTAACATATCAATATTGGTCAATTTGGCATGTTAATATGCGCCAATATTCGCATTCCAATATTAGTAAAATAATAATGGGGTAATATTGGTATGCTAATATTGGCCAATATTAATAAGCCAATATTGGCGCAATATTGTTTGTCAATATTGGAAAAGCAATATTAGCGTAATATTGCTTGACAAAATTGCTATATCGAATGTCTTGTCCAAATTTTGCCAAGATAATATCGCGCCAATGTTATGCCAATATTGCTTGCTACCTGGGTCCTGTGTGCCAAACATAAAGTCCATCATTAACTCACACAATCACAGGGAATTATATAAACAAGGTTCAGCTAAGGATAAAGATAGATTTGTTGACACGCAATTGTGTCAACAAATTTATCTGCCCCATGAATAATTACTGCTTTACAAAGCATATCGTTTATTAAGCCATTGTTTTGTCAAATAAAACATACTTCAAAGAAAAAGTATATTTTGGCTTCTGTGAGACTCGATTTAAATCTTGGTATGCTAATTATCTAAATTATTTTAGCATTAGTAAACATAAAAACGAGTTGACTAAAGAAGTTTGAATAATAAGATAAAGTATTAATTAGAAATTGTTATTGGAAGCATAAGCATTGGTGGATCCATGATAAAAACAATGCAAAAAGTAGTGCAAACAAAGCAAAAACTACCCAATTTTTAGAAAAATGTGATTTTTATTAATTGTTCAAATTATAAACCTGTTTAAAACAATATATTTGTCAACTTACGTTAATTATTATTCATAGCAATAGCAACCGACTGGGGTTGATATTTGACCAGGGCCAGGGTTGTTTTTAATAGAATATAGCCAGGACCGGGTTTGTAGCCGGTCCTGGCTATATTCTATTAAAAACAATTTTTTTTTTTTTTTTTTTATTCAAATTTTGTTCTTTAATCTTTACAAATTCGTAAAATATAATAGAATCTTTACAGAGTAAATAAAATTAAAAAAAAAAAAAAATTACAAAGTTACGTTATACAAAAAAATATATAAAGTAAAACTGTAAAGTATTAGAAACTACTTCAAAGAAACATCCTAAAGTAAATTTTTTTATTCAAAATTCATGTTGTATTTTGCATATATTTAAACACCATTATGATAAACATGATCATCATAATCTTCATTGCTATCATCATTATTACCATTATCATCATCATCACATTCATCATCATCATCGTCATCATCATCATCATCATCATCATCATCATCATCATCATCATCATCATCATCATCATCATCATCAGTATGTGGTTCTGTGTTCGCTATTGTAACGCTATCATCGGCACACAGGATTTTAGAATTTACCCGCATCGCTTGCGATTTAAAATTTTTTTTTTTTTTAATTTTTATCAGAAAGATATAAATTTTTAAGATATGTTAGTTACGAAAAAAATTTTTGAGAAAAAAATCTTACAGGTAAGGCCCATAACGAAAAAGGCGTTGCATTACCGAAAAATCTAAAAAAGAGGATTTATGCATGGGGATCATCAAAAAATGATTCGGATATGTCTTTTTTATTCATTCCCTTTAAATCAAGCTATAAACGAAAAAAATCCATTTACCTAAACTTTGAGGTTTTTTATATCATCATGGCGATTTTAAGTTTCTGAGTTCAAGTAAACTTTCTATAATATATTAATGTGCAATCTCCTACTTTGATTTTGAAAAAAAAACGTTACATAAAATTTTTTTAAAAACTTTTTTAAACTTATTTTTCTTGGTGGATGTAATATATATCATGTCGAATGTCCAAAAAACATTTACTTCGCTTTTAACATTATTTTTTTTGCGGGGAATTAGGGTTTTAAACAGTAGTTGTTGCAATACCGAAACTATCTAGGTTGCATTACCGAACTCACTTATTTTTTGATAATGGACGAATGGAAAAGGTTCGTTATTTCTAATTTACTGTTTAGGTTTAATTCCTTTTTTTTTCATTAATCAAACTCCTTTTATAAAATCTAAACTCCATCGTAAAAAAGCAGGAATGCTCCGCGGAATGGGTTTTTTTGGGTTAAAGAAATTGACTAATGGAAAAATGAAAACAAAAGAAATTAAAATATTTTTTTACATTTTACAATTGTTTATACTTTTTTTTCAAAAAATAAATCTCAAATAAATAAAAATAGTTTATTACACTAGTATCTATACCAAACCAATACGTTTTTTGAAAATCCTTCTGTGGGCGTTTTTCCAAAATAAACAAATTTAGCAATTTTAAGTTTATAATAAATGTAAATAAGTTTACAATGATCATTTCGTATTCTTACATACATACATGCATCTTGATACTAGTTTTGAATAAGAAAAATAAAGTTTAAGGCATTTTACTTTCTTACTTTTATTATTTGAGTTTGATTTCAATCAAGAGCGCGTTTAGGGTGAGAATCAAGGTAGTAAGCCCCATCCCCCACGTCACCCCACGCACACCTCTTGGGGATAAGCTATATATTTTTCAAAGGCGAGTATTAAGATATTTATTTATAACATCAATATAATATAGTGCAGAACTTACTAACTAGACTATTGTGTAAAGGTTATTGATTTATCTTAACTATAACAAAGTCTTAATTTCAATTAGCTTTTTAATTATTTTTTATCTCTCAGACCCTTCCTTGCTGCAAGGGCTGAACCAGCGTGTTTTTTGTTGGAGAGAGAACTTCCATACATGGAACTCCAAACACTTATTTGTTTATACTTACGTCAATTAAAGATGCTTTGCAAAAAATTGCGATGATTAAATTACTATGTAATAAAATTGCAATGGTCAAATTACTAAAAGACATTACATCTTAAAATGGAAAACTAACATACTCAATTAATGTGAGAAAAAGTTCAACAATAAGAGATTTATTTTTCAAAAAGAAAAATACCAAGAAATGAATATCATGTTTTATAAAGTGAATTGGGATGAAATATTTGATAAAATAAATACAAACCAATGTTATAAATACTTTTTAAAAACTTATGAAAAAGCTTGCAAACAATATATTCCTCACCACTTCAAACCCACTAGTTCTATCCAAAATCCATGCATCAACATAAAAATCAAGAATCTAATTAGAAAAAAACGTAATCTATGGTGCAGAGTGCGTGCTACAAACTTCAAAAATACAAACCTAAATAATGAATACAAACTAGTTAATAAAATGATTAAAAAGCAAATTAAAAAATCTACTCTTGATCATGCAATAAACTTAGCAAAAGATGTAAAACATAACCCAAAACTCTTCTATGCATATGTGCAAAAAAATCAAACACATACAAAACTACAAGAACTTAAAACTAGTGACAATAAAATAATAACAGATAAAAAAGTCATTGCTAATCTACTAAATTGTAGTTTCCAATCAGTATTTGTCAAAGAAAATCAAGATCTACCACATTTCATCAATAAAACAATGCAATTGTTTGAATGTGACTGGGACCAAGAACTAAAAGAAGATATTGTACATAATTATTTATTAGAACTTAATGAAAACAAGTCACTTGGTTGTGATAACATCAGTCCCTATGTGCAAAAGCATTGTGCAGAAGGATTATCCAAACCTTTGTCATTAATACTCGATAGAAATCGATTCATTTAGGAGAGGTGCCAGAATTATGGAAATCTGCAAACATTGCATCACTTTTTAAAAAAGGAGGCAAGGAAGATCCGCTCAACTACAGACCTATCTCTTTAATATCAATACAATGTAAGATAATAGAGAAAATAATTAGAAAAAAGCTGATAATTTATATAATAGAAAACAATCTGTTAAAGCCTCAACAACATGGATTTGTACAAAATAAAGGATGCCTAACAAACCTTTTAGAAACTTTCGATATTATTACAACTGAAATTGAAGATGATTATCCAGTTGATATATTATTCCTAGATTTTGCGTTCGATAAGGTGCCCCACCATCGACTTATATATAAAATTTCTAACTATGGAATAAAAGGCAATATTTTAAATTGAATTAATTTTTTTAAAAAAAACAGAAAATAAAGAGTGGTAATGAGTGAAGCTGTATCAGATTGGTGAGAGATTTATAGCGGTGTGCCACAGGGTTCTGTATTGGGTCCTCTTCTCTTTCTTTTACATATCAATGATCTTCCCCAATGTATCTCTTCAATTACAAAACTATACGCTGATGATACTAAAGTCAAATGTATGGTTATTGGATTTTAACATAAGCAAATGCAGTGTTATGCACATTGGAAGAAAAAATATTAACTATAATTACACAATGAAACACGACAATCAAAGTTTTATTTTAAAAATGACAACATAATAATTAGACTTAGGTGTAATAGTTTCATCCAATAAGAAATGGAATCATCAGGTTCAAGCAGCTACAAGTAAAGCACAAAGAATCTTATGTTTAATAAGAAAAAGCTTTACTTATCTTAACACTGAATTGGTAGGGCAATTATGCACATCGCTGGTTAGACCACACCTGGAATTCGCAGTTCCAGTGTGGAGTCCAGGTAATAAAAACGATATCAATGACCTAGGAAAATTCAAAGACGAGCAACAAAGGTAGCACCTGAACTAAAACATCTAAGTTATACTGAAAAATTGGCAAAGTTGTGTCTCACAACTCTGGAAACAATACGTACAAGAGATGATCTTATTGAGTTTTTCAAAATAACAACTGGTATTGATAAGATATTGTGGTATAAAGAGCTTTATAAAGCTTCTTCCCAAAGTCTAAGAGTTCATTCAATGAAATTTGAAAGAGAATTTGCAAAAACAACCATTAGACACAATTTTTTTACGAACAGAGTGATACCTCATTGGAATGCTTTACCTGAAAAAGTGGTTTCTGCAATGACAGTAAATTCTTTAAAAGGTAGACTAGATAAACATTTGTTAACGGCTGTTAAAGTATAAATTAAATTTTATGCTCGGCGACAATAGTCGTTACAGCACCTTTTATTACTATTAGAGCCCGATAAAAAAAATGCCTCCAAAAACACCCCTCCCCTGACCTCAAATGTGAAGGTAACAAATTACCAAAATATTTTTTTTCTATTGTTAACTAAAAACATATTCATCAATCAATTTTAAATTATATGCAATAATCTCTTAGCGTTTAAAAATTATGTCCATAAAAAGTTTGAATCCCCCTCAATTTGAGAGGGTTACAATATTTATCAAGCTATAATTTTTGAACGCTAAAAGATTATTTCATGAAATTTCAAACTAATTGTTAAATTTGAAATTAGTTTAGAATAGTATAAAAAATATTTTGCAAACTAATTGCCCTCACAAATGGGGTAGGGGGGATAAATTTATTTGAGTATATTATTTATTTTTATTTTAGTATTTGCAAAGCATCGTTATTTAATGTAAGTATAACCTAGTATAAAAGTTATTTAAGTAAACCTGTAAGTATAAAAGTTATTTCAAACATAAAAAAAAGGCAAGATCAACCTCTGCCTTTGTTAGTGAATGATAAATCCCGCCCCGAATTAAAATCAAGAAACTGAAAAATATTATCTTTTTAAAAAATAATCATTTTCAGGATTTGCATTTTATTTTGATTTGAAAATTCAGAAACACAATTTCTATAATGACAAATAGAATTACATAATACTAATTTTAGTATTATCTAAATCATTAATAATAATGAAGTTCTATTTGCAACTTAGGCAAGTAAGGTTTCCCTTGTAAAATAATCATTCGACGCTGGCTATCAGCTCTCTTTAAAAGGTTTTGCAGGAATGGAGATAATGCTTTAGGATCAAAGGTGCTTACGGATCAAGGGTGCAAGTGCTTCCATTTATCTCTTTAATATTTGTTGAATATAAGGAAATCGGCAAAATGCAAAGTACACACTAGTGAAATGCGAACTTTTGTGCAAACCAAAATATCATATTTTAAGGACCATGATTATTTTATTAATATAAGTTAAATTAATATGAATATATTGGTAATGTATGTTATTAAGTGTAAATGCATTTACTGACTATTAGAGAGAGCATGCAGGTAAATGTAAATACATCGACTGAGGGTTTTGGTTGGAGCAGCGTAGTCATGTTTATAGTTCCTGTTTATTGATAAAAACAATAAACATGACTAAAAAGCTGTTGCAACATGAAATACCTTTAGAATAATGGTCCGCAATTCAATTTCGCATTTTACTTTGTATTTATATTGAAGCACTTTTTGTAGTTAATGTATCAACTGTAGTTAATGTATGCGGTAGTGGTGTAGTGGTAAAGTGCTCGCTTCAGAAGCGAGACGTCCCTGGTAGTACCGCGCTCAACTTGTTTCTCCGCGCAGCGGCCTTGTTCGTCGAGGTTCGTGTTTCGGAGTTATAGAGTTGAGAGAGGGTTATAACCACTATTGAGTAGCCTCCTCATCTGTAGTGGCCTTCATGGCCTTGAGGAGGTGAATTACAAAAAAAAAAAAAAAAAATTATATTTTACATTCATTTTCACCAACTTAAGGAAAATATGTTGTACCTAATATGAGGAGCCCAAATTTAATTTCTCTAAATGTTTCAGTATTTATTTGTTTGATTATTTTATTATTTTCTAAAGGTTTCAGTATTTTTATTTTTTTTCCAATAGTATATTGTAAGCTATATTTCTATGATGTAACCATGTCGAAATATTTTATCAGAAATTTAAATATCAAGTTTTATTTCAATTATAAAAACGAAATTTAATAATTTATAGGTTTTATTAATAATAATGTATTTCTAAAATTAAAATAAATTGAATACAACATTTTCTGCAAACATCAAGAACGTTAACGTAACCATTTCTGTCACTAATCCTATCGGCTAAGTCAGTTTAGCTTTTTCAATCTTCTACATTAGTTTCGATATTGAAAATATAAATAAAATATAAAAAATTAATGTATATATATATATATATATATATATATATATATATATATATATATATATATTTGCTGAACATCCACGTGGTACATCAATGATTATAGTCGGATCTGATTTTAAACCCTTAGTACTTATAGATGAATTTGATTTGCCAATATCTTTAAAGGATTTCTGAAAAAAAAATAAAAATATATATATATATATATATATATATATATATATATATATATATATATATATAAATAAAATAAACATTTATTTTTCAAATTTAAAGAACACACATTTTATAATTTATTATTTAATATCTAAAACTATTTTATTGAATTCTTTAATAAATTTGACTTTAAAATTCTCACATTTAATAATTGATTTTCTGAATAAATTGATACTGAAAAATCTACATCTAAAAGATAAAAAAAAATATAAAAACGTTATTCTTATTACATTAAAGCTAAATATATTTCAATTCTTTTACATTTTTTTAAATTTTGAAAGTATTGCTTTACAGCCCTTGGAATTAGGGTTGGCATTTGGCAATGCAAACCTAACTGCCGAACTTAGCGTTTGAGGTTGCCAAATATTTCCGAACGGTTTAGGTTTCTACTTTTTATGATGGAACTTGTCAATAAATGTTTTTGCTGACCTGATGATGACCTAAAACATATCAAGGTCTGCAATTTTTTGCCAACTTTATTTTTTTTTATTTTTAAGGGTTGGGTGTTTTATAATAATAAAAAATAACTTATTTCTATACCTTGTTGCTATAAACATTAAATAAAATATATATATTGATTGAATACCAGTCTTACAGTCTTACCAGTTTTACAAGTTGATTCTGGTGAGCTACAGAAACGCTTTTTATCTCTTAAAAAAAAAAAAATAAATGTGTAGTAATAACTAATAATGGTAAATTAGTTGAAAGAAAAATAAAATAAAAATATAAAAGTTTGTATTGCCTTTCAGAAATAAAAGTACAGAGAGCTACTTCAGCCTAAATCGAGAATGCGCAAAAATATTATTAAAAATAGTTATGATATTAATAAAAGTTATTTTAAAAAATCCCTTATTTATATAATTATACAAATTAGTAATATTTAATTATATAAATAAGTCATATTTAATAATTTAAGTAATTAATTACTAGAATAAAAAATTGAAAAACAAAAGCTTTTAGATTACCTTTATTCTTGACACATTACTAGCTTTACCAAATATAAATACAATAGATTCAGGCACTAGAATTTTAAATACATAGTCACTCTCCTAAAAAGATCATTACTTAAAAAACAAAAATAATACTGGAAAGTTGAATATTATCCAAATAGATGATTTTAAGATGAAATAATTAGAAATAAATATATGAATAATATTTTAGATTATGATTACCTTCAAACTATTAAAAGCTAAAACAAAAGCTTTAAAAAGATCATGCAATTGATCTTCTGTCATTAGGCTAAGGAGATCTCTGTAACAAAAATTTTCTGAATAAATAAACGGAAATACAAAAACATGTTAAATAATCAAGAAAAAATAAAAATAAAAATAAAGCAAATGGAATAATAGAGTGTAAATTCCTATATTTTTATGTAATACAAACTTTTATCTTATCCATCAACAATAAACCAGTTATGTCTGTAACTGTATAACTGAACATCAAATACAAAAATACTATTTAAAGATTTAGCATTTAGTAAGTTTTATCTACTTTGACTAAAAGTCGATTTAAAAAAAAAACTATTTGACTTCAAGTATTGAAAATTGAATACTCAAAAACAAAATATTGCAAAAGATTTTATTTATATTAAAATATTACATGTCATTTTGTTTCCAAACTGATATTTAAACAACTCCCAATAAATAAACAAATGCTAAAATATATTTTTAAGAACACAGTATTTAATGAACTCTAGGGACCTTCAAACTTGTTCAAAATAAACTCCCTTCATAATTAAATAGTAACTGGCAAAGGTGGGATTTGAATCTGCAATCCTGCTGCGACAGGCTATCCATCACAATAATAGCAGCACACTATACAACTGAGCTATCCCGACTCAATAGTATATTATATAAAAATGTATCTGTGAATTATAAATTTAAGTAAGATACTTACTTGACCAGAATAAATAGATTATAGCAACTGAGAAGTGCTATTTCAACATACATTTCTTTGAAAACAGATTCAATCTTATAAACATTTATTATATCCTTATTTTATTACAAACAGTTATAAAAAAAATATTACCACAAAATAAGGTAGACTGTATCGGGGATCTTTCTCTCACATCTAGACTTGAAATTTAAAAAGAATTTCATGCAAGTTATTAGATTGTATTGCAACCTTACACCTGTGAATCTATCGAACATAAAAATTCTGATCCAAAAATAAAAAATCTATTATTAAGTCATCATTTAGTAAAATCTTTACTTTTTGGCTTTATTTTGACTGCTAATTTTATGAGTTCAAGCTTAACTCCTTATTAAGACTATATTTATTGAACAACACTTTTATTTCTTATATATTTACACGTCAAAAATTGTATACAAATATGTGTATCAAAATTTATAAAATATATATAATTTTTAACATATATATAATTTATAACATATAATATACACAAATACGTGTATCAAAAATTATATACAAATATGAATAAACCGTATACCTGCTGTAACAAATGTATCCAAGTCTTCGATATCACTTGAACTACCTTGAAAGAATTATTAGACAAGTTTGAATTTTTGTTTTGTTTTAAACAGAAAACAGAAAAAGTGAAAAACAACAACTTTATATTTAGAGTATAAGTAGAGTGCTCAATGTTCTTAAAAGAACAGAGCAATTATAAATTAGTAGAAAATCACTTAACAAAAATTTATCTCATTGATAAATTTTTGTTAAGTGATTATAAAATTAACCACTGAGTATCATCAATAAAGACTCATCAGAAATGATGATTTTATGATGAATCTTCATTTATCAAACACAGTGTTAAATTAGATAAATTTTTTTTAAGTGATTTTATAATAATTTATATTTTTTCTTTTCTTTTAATAAAATTGAGCACTCTACTTGTAGAATATATTTTAAAATTTTTTAAATATATATATATATATATATATATATATATATATATATATATATATATATATATATATATATATATATATATATATATACATATATATATACATATATAAATATATATATATATATATATATATATATATATATATATATATACTATATATATATATATATATATATATATATATATATATATATATATATATATATATATATATATATATATATATATATATATATATATATATATATATATTTATGTATAAAATATTTTATGTATGTATATAATATTTTATTTAGTATTTAATGGCGATTCAACAAATTTATTGCCGGATTACGATCAAATAAATTCTTAAAAAACAAAAAACTTATAAGGCTCTAACGTACGTTCCCGGAGTTGCAATAACGAACAACAAGTTGCAATAACGAACAAAATTGTTACAAAAACGAACATAGGCCGCGTCAGGTTGCATTAGCGAACAAAAATGTTCGGTAATGCAAATTTTGCGTTGCTATACCGAATATCCATATGATCATCATCATCATCATCATCATCATCATCATCATCATCATCATCATCATCATCATCATCATCATCATCATCATCAGCATCATCATCATAATTATCGTTATCATTATCATCATCACCATCATCATCGTCAATGCATTCCTCTTTTATGCTGTTTCTCTAATTGTTGGTCAATGCTTAAACAAACTATCAAACTTAATAACAATAAATCAAAACTCATTCTTGCTTGGCTTCTTATTCAACAACTTGCATCATTTTACTGTATTTGTACCTTCATGCTCTAAAAACTTTTATTAATCCAGTTTATTTCCTTGCACATCAAAAAAACCTTTCAACCCTTACCCATCTTCATTTTTTCTTTTTCATACAAGCTACAACTTTTTACGTCTTCAGCTAACCCTTTCCTAGATTTTTAACCTACCCTATTTTTTAAAGTATTCATAACTTAATAGTGATTCTTGTTGGAAGTAAACTAGAGTTTAAAAATATATAAAAATATGCCAGTATTCAATAACTTTAGTCTTAAAAGCATCTTGTTTGCCTAATGTTTGTACCAGTGCTCAAAACAACTTTACAATAAACTCCACAGCTTGATCATAACAAATTAGAACCACAACTTTGACTACATTTGAATGCTTCTAAAAGCCACTTTTAGGGGAACATGGGGTAAGATGACGAATGGGGCAAGATGACAACCTACAGTTATCTCTTAAGCAAAACTAAATATAACAGTTGACTTTAGCTGAAAGGGAAGTAAATTAGTTTTATTAGATTTATCAATGGTTTCTTTTTAAATATTATTTTTGTGACGAAAGTTAAGTATTAAAAAGTTTTTTCGACATTGAGAAAAAAACTTTTTATCCTCGTTTTACTTGATTTATTACATCGCTACTTCACCAGCTAAAGGTAAGCGAGAAATTTTTATTTAATTTGATGAAACTGGACGCCATACAAGAAGTATTAGGCTATGATAATTTGATTATGTACTGATTCTGATTCATTTTAAAGATTGTATTAGCCTGGGGCAAGATGACCGGGGCAAGATGGCTTGTCCGTAATCTATATTAAACGGAAGTTTACTTGTACTGTTTATTATTCTTGTATTGTTCAGTAATTATTTTATTACGAAATACAATATTTGTTTGACAATAGTTTTATTTTGTTGCGTTGGAGTTTGCTACAAACTGATTACTAGGTTGTTACTGTTTTTTTTTTGCATTGTATAGTTTATTAGTTTTAAAAGTTACACCTTTATTTGTATTACTTTTTTAATAAAAAAGAATTTGTGATGATGGTTTTTGAGGCGTTTATAGCTTCATAAAGTTTTCTTTTCTTAAAGTTTTAAACTTTGTTAACTCAAATCGTCATCATGCCCCGTATGCGGGGCAAGATGACGATTTGAGTTAACATCGTTTAATGAGTTTTTCCTTAGCTATTTTCTACTTTTAGAGTGGTTTTTTGATACATGAGTGACGCGAAATGATTTTTTATCACTTTTAAATCAAGTTTTAATTTTTGGGACAGATATTGACTAAGATACAGGCGTTTTTCGAAACATTCGTCATCTTGCCCCATGTTCCCCTATTTCAAATTTATTTTCATCTTTCTAACAAAAAAATGGCTCACAGTACAATTAGAAAACGTAAACTCAAATTAAAAAAAAAAGGAAATTAGCACACATGCAACGATAAACAAAACAATAGTTTACCTTCATCATTAGTTGCATATTGTACAAGTGCAAAGAAGTTATTGTCCAAAACGAAAACGATAATGTTGCAGAATAGCGGCGTAAAATCATTTTATTTTTTTGCTTGTTTCCACTAAAAAGAGCGCGACAAGCAATGTCTGCAACATTACTTACAAAAAAAAATAAAAAAACTATATTAAATAAAATTACTTCACAGTGCTTATGTCAAACCAGGTAATAGTTCCATGTTAAATGCTGCAAAAGAGATAAGCGATATTGTTTTGATGGATGTCAGTAATGATTATACAAGTATTATTGATTGCCATGTTTCTGTTGATGGTACATGGCAAAAAGGAGGTTACACACCTATAAATGGTAATTTAACTTTGATATCAACAAACAATTAAAAATGTGTTGGCCATTTTGTTTTAATAAAACAAAGTTAAGGTTGTGAATATTGGAATAAAAGAACGAATGAACCTGGCTATGATAACTGGAAAAATAATCACATTTGTCTCATTAACCATGTAAAATTCTCAGGATAAATGGACTCCGTGGGTACTTTTGAAATGTTTGGGCAATCTTTGAAGAAGTATAAACTAAGGTATACATCTTACATAGAAAACGGAGACACATCTTTATCCAATAATGTTGACAAATCTCAAATATATGGGCCTAATGTTACTATTAAAAAGAATCTGTTGGTCGCGTTCAAAAAGGTATGGGAGCACAACTTTTAAACTTACGCTAATTAATGAATCATACTGTCTGATGGGAGGAAAATAATGGGTAAGACAAAATCTTGACAGCATTTATAAAATGAAAAAGAGTGTTTAGGTAACACTAGTCCATTATTCAGATATTCTTGATGAAACAGAACAATATAAATTTTGTTCTCGAAACATAAATACTTGGTGCATATGGCAGTCTAACAGGTAAATCAAATTTAAAGCTAAATTAAATTTCCCATTAGCAATAAAGGAAATTTTCCAACCCACCTTTCAAGACTTAAGCAGAGAGAAATTATTATCTTTATGTTTGCATCGACAGACACAAAATAATAATTTAATTTACAATTTCATTAGGAAAAAATGTTTTTTTTTAAATAATTAATAGTTAAGATAATTAATTATTTCAAAGAAATTGTAAAATGTTCATTTTACAAGTTTTTTAAAATAATGGATTATCTTTTAAAGTGTTTATCATTTTTACACAAAATTGGTAGAAACCCTAGTTAATAGTACTACTAATATATCCTGAAAATTTGAAGTCAATAGCATATGTGAAACTTGTATAATCACATTTAAAAATTTCTTAAAACGGCTGCCTAAATGTCCTTTACTACTTTTTTTTTCAAAAATTTTAATTAAAAAAATAGATCAATTAATATCAAATAAAATTTAATTGCAGTTGATATTTAAAAGCAATAATTTAAGCAACTTTAAATATTAAAAAGACATTATAAAAAACATAACGCCAAAACCATTTTTAAAAACCGACAATATTCAATAATACCAATTTCGACAAAAAACCGCGGTTTTTTGTTATTAGGTATAACCAAAAGAAACCCTATTTGCTATGAACGTTTGTAGAACAAATTTGCCCAGTACTCTCGAGTGCTTAATAAAAGAAGTGGGAGGGAGGAGGAGAGTTTATTAGAATTTGGTCCAAATCTAATAAACGAGGGGGAGGGGGGGGGGCGTTGGCTTATTAAAAAAAGGAGGAGGGGGGTTTAAAGTATATGTACCGTAGATTTCCCTAATTCCGAACAAAATCTTACCTAATCTTCCTTTTTGAGTTTTAAATTAATTTTTTTAAATAAATAAACTGGAATCTAAACTGAATCGAACTATATTAAGCAACAAGTATATATATTATGAAAATATTGTTAATTTTTAAATTTAAAAAAGTTAATATTTATACTAGCGTAAACCTCTAGCTTAGAGTTAGGTATAAAGATTTTTAAAATTTAAAACTACTTTTATTTTAATGTAAGGGTATAACATTGTGTTGGTGCAGAGTGTTGGTGCAGAGCTTCCATTATTATTATGAAATCAGTTAAAAAAAAAATCTTCACAGTCACTGCCTGTTTCTGTCAGTTAACCGTCGTTAGTCAGAAGAAATCTCAGTTATTAGCATCAGGTTGGTTGCAGCCATATAAAATGCTCCCCCATTAATCAAATAGGAAGCTTGTAGTGCTTTTTAATCATATAGCAATGTAGTTTTAATCTTTAGGCAGTTGTATTTTGAAATGGCAGTAATTCAAAGACTGAAACATTGTTCAGTAACCCCTTAATTTTGCTCACTGAAAATTATTATTTTATAACCTTCCATTATTATAACCACGCTATGATTCTTCGCCATTAAATAGTATTATAGTTAGTTTTTATTAAATAGTATCGCAGCAATATATCTATATTTTTTTATTATCTTTAAATTATCAAATCTGTTCAGTACAACTACGATTGCTATCTCCAAATGAATAGTTATTTATTTGGAGGTGGCAACCCTAGCTGTGCTGTACAGATTTGATAGTTTTTAAAAAACTATAATGAAAAAGTTGTTGTATTTAAAAAATATCGTTTTAAGGCGTCAAGTTACAAAAACTAAAACTGTTAAAAGTTATTCACACTCCTTGCACACCAATTCAATTGTTTCGTGATAATTGATAAGACAAGTAATACACAACCAATTAGAACACATTTCACATGCAACCCATTTGCTGCTTGTAGTTTCGTCCCAAAGGCTTCCGCAGGAAATACAAAGAAGATTGATATGGTAGGGTTTACAGCCGGCGGCAGGAAGACACTCAATATTTTGACTAGTAGACATCTTTGTTGTTTTGGTATATTTCTGAGACCGTTTTCGGGGTTTTTTAAAAGGTGTTTTTCTTCTTTTTTTTTAACTTTTGTTCTTTGAGAATTGCTGAGTCCAATTTTTTTCTTCTCTAGTATATATTTTCTGGCTTCTTTTTCATCTAGTTTTCTTTTTTTAGCAGCTTGTGTTGCTTCGTCCTGAACCATTACAGATAGTTCAGTCATGTTATAACTTGTTGTTCTTTTAATTATTGTTCCCTTTTCTTTACTACTGGAAAGAGGCTTTAATCTATCTCTAAGCACACTGAGCACTGATTTACTAATATCAAAAGATGCTTGTTTAACGACATTTTGGATGCTATCTAATTCTTTAGGCAATACTTCTTTTGTTAAAAGTCTATTCATAGTGTTTTTTGAATTTGTTTTATTCGTTTTATCGAGTGAAACTTGTAAATCGGTAGACTTTCCAGAAAAACGATTCTGAATTTTGTCATTTGTTACATGTTGAAAAATAACGCCGATTGTAGTTTTATTTGGAGTTATTTTTGAACGATTGAGTGGAAATATGCCTGTATTTTCAAAACCTCTACGTGCATTTTCCGCTTTAAAGCCTTTCTTTGCAATAAGGTCTTTAGCATGGCTGGAAACTGTCGGTTACTTAAACTTAAATAAGAATTTCTAACCAAGTAAACTTCTACAATTCGCTTCCATTCAGTCTTTACATTTTTAAAAACTCAAACATCTAGTTGTTGCAAAAAATGACTTGTGTGAGCTGGCAAACGGAATAAAATTATATTGTTTGATTCAGATAATCTTTTTAATTCATAATAAATGTGAGTTGCATAGCCGTCTAAAAATAGAATTTTAGATCCTTGATGTTTGTTTGCGTGAATTAAAAAAATTGAACGAAATTTATCCAATGAAATTTTCGCTTTCCATCCAACCCAATTTTCTGGTAGAATAATAAACATCAGAAGCACCACATTGAACCCAAGCTTTCATTAAACTTCGACCTTTGTAAACAACTTGATGAAGTAGGAAATTACCGAAATCATCGCAACAGGTTAAAATTGTAGTCATATGTTTTTCATTTGTTGGGATTTTTTATTTCTTTTCGACAAACAATGTTGACTTTACCTTGATCAAATTTCAATCCACTTTCATCACAGTTGAACACATGAAACGGCTTTTTATTTAAGTTAGGCTCTCGATAAACTTGGCTCAACCATTCATCAATAATTGCTGGTTGCGAAGACACCGCTCTAACAGCTTGCATGCTAGTAGCTTTTCTTTCACAGATATTTTTTGCATATTTTTTCATGAAACTGTTGTACCACTTTCGAGTAGGTTTAGCGTTCTCGAATAAATAAGTTTGTTTAGATTCCTTTAAATAGCTCTAGACCACAGTTAAAATATCAATTTAAAGCTGAAGCCAATACCACTCATAAACTGTACAAGTTCAACTATAAGCCTCTGCGTTACTTGGCTTATTGCTCTGGACCTACCAACACCAGCAGCTCCAGTTATTTATTTTAGTCTTCAAAAAATAGTTGTTTTAGGATTGTTAAACATAAAGCGACTTCTGAATATGACATCTTCATATTATTGAAAGCCTCAATAGAGAGTTTATTTCTTCTTTCGCAATCTTCATTTTTGTCAAACTTTGACATTTTTTCATTAACAAATGTTAAGATAAATAAGATGTTTAGAAATTCAATAAAAAAGTTAATAGCGTATATGAGTTTCTAAGTTAATGACGTTAGATTACTATAGTTAAATATTGTTGTTAATTACTAGCGCGTAAAAATGCTAACTTAAGCAAAAAAAATTGCATTCCAAAATCTGTTCGGAATTTGGAAAACGTTTTAATTTAGCAGAAAAGTACTCTTTTTAAGATATCTAAAGAAGTATTTCTAATTTTCGACTTTTTTTTCAGATAAATAATCACCATTAAATTCTACATCGAACAGTACGCAATTTAAATTGTCTTTTTTTTTTAAAGTCGGTTTTATATTGTTGGTTTTTCAGGGTTTTAAAAAGTGTTTTGCTTGCAATTAGAAATTTTAATGGTATCAATATATATATTTTTTAAATATTTTTTCATATTCTTATTACCTTCCAATTTATTAACCAGTTTTCCTTTTCAAAATCCCACAAAAATAAAAGATGTTACAATTAGTGAACTAAAGCTGTTTGGAATTAGGGACTGTTCGGAATTAGGAAAATCTACGTTATTTTAAATTAAAAACTTCGGGTTATAAATCTATTTAATATTTTTTACAAAACACGCATAAAATTTTTTAATTCTAGCATGGCTTGCGATAAAATCCGCACATTCGAACAGCTGTTTTATCATAATTTCAATAGAATTTAATATGCTGATATAACTTTTATACTATGGTGAGAAATCAAAAAAAAAAAATTTTCAGGTATTTTTTTAAGTTTTTGTTTTAAGCGGGAAGGGTTATCTTAATAAGCTTGGGGTGGGTGGGAAAATTTTCCAAAAATTAGTTAACGTCCCTCACTCACTCAATCCTCCCCCTTTTTTAAATAAGGACTCGAGAGTAACAGGAAACTTTAGACAACTAATAATCTATATTTAACTTTTAAAAAGGTTGTTAAATTATGTTTCATGATGAATTTTGTGCTAGAAAACAACAGAAAAAAAAATACATATACATATTTTTTCATAAGTTTTTTGGTAAAATAATTTTTTTTAATGCATAAAACAATATTTTTATAAACGATTCCATAAAGATAAGATTTCCAAACTTAATCATACTTAACAACAGTTTACTATTACAAAATTGTTCATACTTAACAATAGTTTATTGAAATATCAATTATCGGAAGACAAATAAAAAATAAAAATTTGATATTCATTTGGAGATCCGTTTGGTATAATTATAACTAATTTTATGTATTATTCTAGTCATCATCATCGTCATCATCAAAACCAAAATCGTACAGTTGACACAGCATCTGCATTAGTTTATCTTTATTTTCATATTCATCAATTAATCTTATACTCTTGAACAGTGCACCATCACACTCGGCTTTGCGCTCAATTAATTTATATTTATCCTTAATAACTTCTTCTAAAAATTCTTCTATAAAATCTTGCTTTAATAAAGCATAACTGATCGAAGTTGGGTCGTACTTTAAATCCTTGCTTTGCTTTTAATTCAAGTAGTACTTTCACCATTTCCATATTCTGTTCAAAAACAGCAAATGTCAACAACATCGAAGCAACATAGACTTGAGAAACTTTACATCTAGCAGTTGCAGAATCTGGTGAGGCTAAAGTATTTATAAATTTGACTCGCTCACCATTATCTTTTCCTTTAAAATAGTCATACTGAGACTTGAAAATTTCTATACTTAATATTCTCTTGATATCTTCAAGATGATCCTTGCTCATCAGCGGTACATTATCAAGGTGAGCATCGTCTAAAATTAATTTCACTACTTTTCGTACATCGCCTTCTGCTTCAGCAAGCCATAGATCGATACCTTTATGATCTACTCCTACCAGTTCAGCCAATTTTTCAAAAACACATTTGCTTTCATCATTATAATTTGGAAAAAACATCAAAACTAACTTATATTCTTTTATTTCTTCTTCTTTTGTTATTTTGTTTTTGTTGTATTTAGTTTTCACATTTTTTTTTAAAGATTTTAACTGTTTGTTTATTATATTTTTCAATTCATCAATAGATAACATTACATTTTTAAAATAATTGGTTTCATAATTTATTAACTTTATGACTTTTAACGTAGCATCTTTTATTGAATTACTTCGATCGCAATCTGTAGGAGTTACTTTCAACGCAAAATCCAAAATTTTATTAATATGTATTTGTGGGTTTAAGGAATAGTTTTCAGCATATAAAGACGCTAAAGTTCTTAAAATACGCTGCCTAAGAGCATATGATGGTTCCACAACTAAAAACAAAAACAAAACAAGAAATTTAAAAACTAATAAGACTAAATTAAAACAAACTGAACATAAAATATAACTAATAAGTTTAAGTTATCTAAAGACATTTTCATGTGAATTGGATAGTAAAACAATTATTACGAGTTTATTTAATTAAGAGTTTATTTATTATGACTAGATGATAGCGCTTATCATTAATTATATCTGAAATAAGTCAAAACATAAAATTGTTTTATCAAACATTAATATTGTAGGTTACTCTTCTCTTTATTGTTAATATTTAAATTAGTCAGTAATAATTATAATAGTAACTAGCTGTGCGGAACCGTAAAATATGGGTCTTCTTAAGTTTTTCACAGATTGTATTCCTTTTCATCATCTTTTGACAAAGATGCCTTTGTCAAATTTCAATCTAAAATAAGGGTCAAAGCTTCATCAGTAGACATACAAGATGGGGATATAGAATCCTCTACATTTTTGTGCTAGTTTGGCTTTTTAAGGCTCATTATTTTTTTTTAAATTTGACTTTAGTTGCAATTAATAGTTGGTTAGCTGAGTATTGATCCGTATCAGCAACTTTTCTATACTTAGATCTCAAAGAGGACTCATCAAAATTTAAAGTAGGCCTACCAAGAGGAGTAGTAACAATTGTTGGAATAGCAGGTGGAACATATGCAAAAGGTATAAAGTCAGAATCCAACCATTTTGATTATTTTTCACAAATGCTGCAGCTTTGCGATTAATATCATTCCAATGAGACTTCAAGTTCTTTAGGAATGCAATTAATTTGTTTCTTATAATTTCAGCATCATTTAGGTCTAACTAATTGGTCATAAATTGCTGGATCTTGTATAGACATATTATTGGATCTAATGAAGTTGTATATTTAATGGTACTTCATTGTTATATTTTTATTTATTCTACCAATAGAAAAGTCAACCTATTTATATATATATATATATATATATATATAGATATATATATATATATATATATATATATATAGTCAACCTATTTATATATATATATATATATATATATATATATATATATATATATATATATATATATATATATATATATATATATATATATATATAATATATATATATATATATATATATATATATATATATATATATATATATATATATATATATATATATATATATAACTACAAAATTGATAATAAACAATATAATGGAAAAAGGTATGCCAAGCAAAAAAAACAATAATTGAATTTTTAAAATTTGAAAAAAGATTTATTTCTTTTAAATAAATATATAAATGATTAAAAAGCACTAGAGGCCTTTCACTTTTTTCATCAGTAGTGCTATGTTTAATGCTTTATCAAATTTTTTTTTTATATTACTGTAGAAAGTTAGATAATAGAAAAAATAAATTGCTATATTGTAACTATGAGTTACCATTGTAACATTTTTTTAAAAAGGAAGTCTCAATTAAATGTGTCATGTTTTTGTTTATGTAAATGACTTTCATGTGACAATAAATATTTTTCACTTTTTAATTCAAGGAAAACAAAGAGTTGGAAAAAAGGTTCTATAAATTTGTTGTGGAATCTTTGGCATTCAAATTCATGATTGTCAAAATGGTCTGTAGATTTTCCTGTTCTGCAAATAAAAATATGACCATTAGTAGGGTTTCTTAAATTATTTGTTTTTCCAGTGTAAGTAGATAAACCATGACATGATAAACACTTTAAATAATAAATAACATTTTTGCTATCCCAGCAAACATATCAGCGTTGAATCAACGTTGAGAACCGGTCGCAGCGTAGAAAAAGCGTTGCAGTCACAAAAACAACGCGCTTTCAACGTTGAATCAATGTTTGTTTTTGTATACTAAATCGCGGTAAATTTAAACGTTGAGTAAGCGTTGAAATTGTAACGTAATCTGTAATCTCGTAATTTAGCTTCTCAAAAAAAGACGTTCATTCAACGTGGAATGAACTTACGCAAAAAGCCACTTTAAAGACGATTCAAAATCTATGCTTCATCAACGTTAAAAATAAACCGCTTTTTAAACGTCACATTTTCAACGTTGAATAAGCGTATAAATATCAACTTATATTACCTTCTCAAAAAAATGCGTTTATTCAACGTTGAATTAAAGTACGCAAATAATCACTGTAAAAACGTCGCAAAATTGAAGGTTTATCAACGTTAGGCATTAGCTGCTTTTTCAGCGTATTTAAGCTATTTATGAAACAACGCTTATTCAACGTTACATATACCGACGTTGAAAATGTGGTAGTTAAAAAACGTTGAAAAAGTGTTATTTTGCCAACGCTAATTAAACGTTGTTTTGACAACGTTGTGGAAGTGACACATTGAAAATTATTGTCTCATTAACTAGCCATTACAAAAATAATTTGCCGTAAAGAAAAGGCAATGAAAACTTAATAGAATGCATGCAGATGGTATAAAAATTTTTTTAATAAAGTTATGTTTTATAACTTCTTTTTATTGCGGCTAATTTAAAACTTTTAGATTTTGCATCAAATTGTATATAATATACATAAATCCCAGAGTATATTCGGTTTATTCAGGTTATTTTTGTTGATGATTTATTTATTTTAAAATGACTATTTTAATAAATTGCAAAGTTGTATTAAATGCGTTATTTCTAAGTTAGAAATACCACTTAGTTTTGATAAGATTCAGATGTTTTAAGTAATATCAAAATTAATAAAACATAAGTCAGACTAAATTTAGTCTGTTAACAGACTAATTTTTCTATTTATTTGAAAAACTTTAAACACCTTACCCTAATTATCAAGCAAATACTTCAGTATAAAATCTTCGACCAATAATGAAAGTATGCATTATTAAGTTTTTTTAATATAAAAACACGTTTGGATAAGAAACTTTATTTCCATTTTTTTGAAAAACTTCTAATTTTAATATTAGAAGTTGGTGTTGTATATTTAATTCTAACATTTATTCTTTACCATATATTTTTATTTATTTTAATAATATGTATTTATGCATGTATATATGGGTAAATTTATCAATATATATAAAAGAAATATATACATTTTATATATGTATATAAAATGTTTATATTTCTAGTCCTAATTTTAGAGTTGGTGTTGTATATTTAATTCTAACATTTATTATTTATCACAGACCTTTGGTATATATATCTATTTATTTTAATATTATGTATTAATGCATGTAATTATAAATATATATATATATATATATATATATATATATAAGAAATATATACATTTTATATTCATATATATATATATATATATATATATATATATATATATATATATATACATATATATATAAATATATATATATATATATATATAAATATATATATATATATATGTGTGTATATGTATTTATATATATATATATATACATATATATATATATATAAATATATATATATATAAATATATATGTGTGTATATGTATTTATATATATATATATACATATATATATATATATATATATATATTTATATATATATATATATATATATATATATATAAATAAATATATATATATATATATATATATATATATATATATATATATATATATATATATATATATATACATATAAACATATATTTGTTTATATTATAAATGTTTATGTTATAAATGTTGTTTCATAACCAAAATAACCAACCATATATATATATATATATATATATATATATATATATATATATATAAATATATATATATATATATATATATATATATATATATATATATATATATATTTATATATATATATAATTATATATATTTATATATATGTAAATAAAACAAATGATGCCTTTTTTTTAGATGATCTATTACAATGACTTCACAATCTTGGGCTTAAGTTGTTTATTTTAAAAACAGATTGAAGCAGAGGCAGTTGCTCTATGTTGTTGGGTAGAAGATGGTTGGTTATTTTTGTCAACTGGTGTTCATGGACTGAAAGCTGCCTATAATAGTTTTCCAATTGATTAGTCATGGAACAAGCTTAGAGTTAAAAGAATTAAAGTTACTGGAGGTCTTTAAATTTTACAGTACTCATTGCTATTTTAGTTGTTTTATATGAATAAAAAAACTGTTATAGTTTTATATAAATTGGGAAGTACTATATCAAATAAACTTCTATAATTAATGGTGAAGTACTATATCAAATAAACATCTAATAAATCTTATTTTTATTTTGGGATAAGTAAAATTTTGAATCTGTTTATTGTATTATGATTGCCTAGATATATATCGTAATCTGTTTGCACTGGGTCTACATTTTTTTTTTTACATTTTTGCTTATATTTGTTTTACTAAATAATTACTTATAAGTATCTATTATTAGATAAAGAAGTAGGCGAAGGATTTAATTTTACGACTACAGAGGACTCCAAAATGAAATGAAAGTAATTATGTTAGTAAATGATTGTGTTTCTCTTTGCATTTAACTTTTTATATGGTGAAGAATAAATAAAACTTAATATTAACCTATTAGTCGTATCTGATTTTAATAATACTGTTTAAATTTTTTTGACATGTGATAATTTGATTTTAGGTGTAGGTTTATTTAGTAAAGTTTTGGTGGATCAAAGATAGAGGAATGATATGGTTTTAACTGGTTTCCATCTTATAAACGAAGTACATTATATGATTTAAATTGATGGTTTAAGTTACAACTATTCAAGTAAGTTTAATTTAGTTAATTTATATATGGAATTGTGACTATTTTTAATTGTAAAATTTGACTTCTGTAAAATGTATATATCTATATTTATATATATATATATATATATATATATATATATATATATATATATATATATATATATTTATATAAATATATATATGTATATATATATATATATATATATATATATATATATATATATATATATATATATATGTATAATATACATTGTATATATATATATATATATATATAATTAGTAAAAAACACTTATCTAACTTTTATCTTCTTATCTTCCCGTTAACAAAAAAATATAGTAATTAAAAATTTTTTATAATAATTTATAACTTCCTGTAAAATATTTTTTTCTATAAATTGAATTTTTTTTGAGATTTAGTAACTCTTCCTGATGATCCAGCAATGGTGAAACTCCAAGTCGAAGATAAAAGTTAGATAAGTGTTTTTTACTAATTAATTATTGCTCTGTTCTTTAAGAACATTGAGCACTCTATTTGTAAAATACACTAACATAATTTACATATATATATATATATATATATATATATATATATATATATATATATATATATATATATATATATATATATATATATATAAAATATATATATATATATATATAAATATATACATATATATATATATATATATATATATATATATATATATATATATATATATATATATATATATATATATATATATATATATATATATATATATATATATATATATATATATATATATATATATACATGTATAGCATTAACCTAGTTGATAAATTCAGAACTCTAACATTAAAAACAAAATTATTTACGTTGGAATCTACGTAACTTCAAAAATTTATGTGTTTTTAAAATTTGATTGTAAACAAGAAAAAATATATTTATAATTTTTTTTAAATCATTGTTAAAGAAACTCTATAAAATGAAATGAGCTATCATACAATTATTTTAGATTTCAAAATTGCGCATATATTTTCAACAGGGTTTAGGTCTGGTCTTGGTGGCGGCCATTTAAGGATATTAGCTTTACTTTTTTTAGAGGAACTGTTGTGTCGCTTTGCATGTGTGTTTAGGGTCGTTGTCATGGTGAAAAAAAAATTTACGATCAATTCTTAAATGGATTGACATAACTTTTTTGAAACCCAATCAACACACAAGTTCCCTGTCATTATACATTCAACATTCACCAGTCGTCCCACACTATTTGAATCAAAACCCCCGAGCCATAGGCGAGCCACCTCCATGCTAGACTATTTTTGTAAGATTTCTATCTAAAAGTGCATCACAAGGTCTGCACCAAACTCTTTGTCGTTTTTTAAGCCAAGTATTTGACATTTTTTTTTTTTTTTTCTAAACATCTTCGCTTCCAACAAGGCTGCAAGCAGCCACTAATTAAAGTTGGAAGTTACTGTAAGAGAAAAAATGAAGGTTGTAGAGCAAGATAACGATTGACGGACGATTTAAAAGATTGCAAATTATATGAATCAGGAAAGCAAGATGAAGGAAGCGAATTCCAAAGAGCTAATATTCGAGGAAAAAAACTAGACGAAGAAGCGTTTTTTGAGCACTTAGGAACAGTCACAGAAAAAGGATGACACTTAATTGAATGACGAGTAACACGAGAATGAATTTTAGTAGATGGCACAAGAGAGGCTAGCTCTTTAGAGCAGTGCCCATTATAGTATTTGTAGAAAAGAGAAAGAGAAGCAACATTACAACGATGTGATAATGGTTGGAGGTTGGCTGCAAGAGCAGGTCCAACTATGTTTACAATGCGTTTTTGCACCTTGTCTAAAAGAGAAAGGGCATCATTAGAAGATCCACCCCAGATATGGCAACAGTATTCCATACAAGGCCAGATTTGAGATTTATAGAAATAGAGAATAGAATCCAGAGTAAAAAAGTGGCGAGCTCAATAAAGAGATGCAACCTTAGCAGATGCTAATTTTGCAACTGATTTGATATATGGTTTCCAAGAAAGATTAGATGTAAGAGTTAATCCTAGAAGATGAAGAGTAGATGACTCATCGAGTACATCACCATTCATAAATATAGGAAGATCTAAATTATTGCGATAACAATTGGCTGAAAAAAATTGAGTTTTATCTGAATTAAAGTTCACCAGCCACTGTGAGCCCCATGCTGTAGCAGAAGTGAGATCCTTTTCAAGCTCAAATGCCCCCTCCAGGCAATCAGAGGGTGTTGGTTTCTTATCACGACAAGAATAAATGGTAGTATCATCAGCAAACAATGCCACCTTAGACGTGAGAATATCTGGAAGATCGTTAATGTAAATTAAAAAGAGTATAGGGCCAAGGATAAAACCTTGAGGAACCCCTGAAGTTACAGAATAAAAAGAAGAGTGTTGTCCATCGAGGACAACTTTTATGCTACGATTGGAAAGGAAGGATTCAATGATCTTAAAGATGTTGCCGGATACACCATAAGAAGAAAGCTTATGTAGAAGACCAGCATGCCAAACTTTATCAAACGCTTTTAAATTGTCAAAAGAGATGGCCTTAATCTCTCCACCTTCATCTAATGCACGATAAAACCTGTCAGTTATTACTGTAAGCAAATCAGTTGTAGAACGAGAAGATCAGAATCCATATTGATGGTCAGAAAGTAAGTTATTAGATTCAAGATGAGAAATTAAGTGTTTGTTAATTAAAGATTCAAAAACCTTGCTTATGATAGGAAGAAGACTTATGGGACGGTAGTTAGACGAATCAGATCGCTCCCCAGAATTTTTGAAGATAGGGATAACAGATGCCGCTTTCCAGCAGGTGGAAAACAAGACTCTGATAAGCACTTTTTGAATAGTTTTGAGAGTATAGACGACAGCTCCGGAGAACACTTCTGCAAGACAATAACAGGTATGTTGTCTGGGCCACAAGCTGTAGAAGAGTCTAGGCAGGAGATCACTTTAGATACAGATGCTGGAGTGATATGAATGTCAAGCAATGGATCAACCTGTTTGTTGGCAATATCAGGTAGAACGCAATTAGTGGAATCAAGAGATGATATTGATGAAAAGTTTTTAGCAAACAGTTCGGCTTTGTCTTTAGGTGAGGTGACAAAGTCTGAACCATACAAGAGAGTTGGAATAATAGATTTGCCCTTATTATTGATATTATTAAAGATTCTCCAGAAGTCACGAGAGCCTAATTTTTGAGATGAGATACGAAATTTCATGACCTGAGAATAGCGGGTTTTGGTGTTAGACAAAACCTTTTTACAGTTGTTTCTAGCAGTAACAAATAGACGTCTGTTTTCTGGAGAATTGGTTTTGCTGATAAATATGGAAGTAACGGTTTCGATTGGCAATTGCAGCAGCACAGTGTGATGAAAACCATGTCCCAACGTTAGATATTTTTGTCCCAACGTTAGATATTTTTATTGTTAAATATTAAAAAAAAATTAAGATTATTTTATGTATTAAAAAATTTATATATTTTTAGTAAAACTAATAATACTGTTACCAGCTGAATTTGCGATCCTACGCGTTCTACCCGTGGGATCTATAAATCCCCAGCTGATTCCTAAATACCAAGAATAAAATGGTATCCCCAGACACCACGAATGGAACGGTATCCCCAGCTGATTTCCAACAGCTGCAGCTGATTCTCATATACCACGGATGAAGTTGTATTCCCAGCTGATTTCCAGATACCACGGACGGAACGATATCCCCAGCTGATTACCAGATATTAAGGATGGAATGGTATTCCCAGATACATAGAATGGATGGAAAGCCGTTTCAGAAATCTACTACGCAATTAATAAATTGAGTAATAAATTTTAACTAAAAGGAGCTGAGCTCCTTTCAAAAACCTCCGACTTTTAAAAAGAATTATGTGATGTTTTTATAATTTTTACATGCGATGTTTTAATAATTTATTTTAAAATGATTTGAAATTTTTAAATACTAAATCTAATATATCATAATTAATTTGTACATTTTAAAACATGTTTAATTATAAAATAATGCATTAAATATTTTATTTACTATTTTATAACAATTATTTTAATTTTATATATTAAATATACTAAACATTTTTTTGTGTTATAAAGTTTTTTAATTCATCGAGGTTACGAAAAGATTTTCCACGGTAGTTGATCAACAACTTCTTGATATTCGAACAATGAATCCATTTATAAACATCTTCAATGAAATCGATATCGTCGTGAAGATAAAGATGTAATGATTCACAAACATTAATCCATGGAAGTAAAATTTCTTCAAAATCTTTTTTTGTTATCAAATTAAATAAGGTAAATACCCCTAACGCTTCAATTTTATCTTTCGGTTTCCATCCTTTGAGTTTAATTGGGAAACGAAAGAATATACCGTAAACCTGAGTTGAAGATTGAGTTAAAGGATTATTTTCTTCATCTGTTAAAATATCAATTCTTAGAAAAAGTAATTTTCTTCCAGATTTTATGAAGTGATTTACGAAATAAATATCTGAAGAAGTTTCGTAAGAAGTTTTTCCATCACTAATAGAAATCTCCCAATTTTTCGAACTTTCTCGCTTATCAACCATAGATTTTATTTTATCAGTAAAAGAAAATTGACTTTCATAAAAACATTCAATGAATAACTTTTTGTCATCATCATTAAGTGAAAAATCTGAGTAAAAACTAAATATTAAATTTGTAAAACTATAAATATTTAATATTAAATATAAACAAATAAGTAAATAATTAAAATAATTGAAATTTTAATATTATATGCATAATACTCTACATAAAAGCCAGGCGCAAAGGAGAATGTAAGGAAGGGGCGTGTGACATCTCCATTCGATTAATATTTGTACCATAAGTCGCCAAATTGGAACCTTTTTACACCCTAACTTGGCAAATTGGAACCTATTTTTTTAGATACAGTCGGCAAGATGGAACTCATCTCTAGTCGGCAAATTAGTGAACTTGAGGACCTTTTTTTTTACCTACTTAAGTCGAGAAAACTCGTAAGACAACCCTCCCCCCCCCCCCTCCCTCCCACTTGCACATTAAATATATAATTAGAAAATACATTATGTTTTACATTGTATTACATTACATTTATTAATATTAAATTATAATTTTATATAAAAATCAAAATCAAAACTGTTAATTTTTAAGATTTTGTTGTGATACTCGTGGTCCGAAAGTAACACGCGTTAATTTCAAAATTGACTTGGTCCGAACTGACAAACAAATAAACGTAGGTAATATTAGTCGGACCAGGCTGTTGATGAAACATTTGTTGATATAAACATTTACGAAAAATTTGAAAAAGTAGGGATTGCGATTGCTTCAAATACTTACATAAATGACAAGCAATTTAGCGATTATGAGAGTATTTGAAGCAATTGCGATCTCTTGGCAGAACGCTTGACGATCACTTAATTTGCCCTTTGTTATATTTCTCGCATTTTAAAAACAAAAATAATTTCATTTTATTATAAGTTATAAATGTAACATACCTAAAATAATATTTAAAAAATTATTAAATTGAATTGAAAAAACACTTTATTATCATAATTTTATTATTGAAGATGAATTTTAAAATTGCTTTAAAATCAACCACACAATGTAAATATTGTTTATAAATATCATCGTTAAACATCTTTAAACTTTAGTTACATAATTATGCATACATTACTTACTTTTAGAAATAATATGTACATTGCTTTCTTTCGGGTAAAAAAAAAATGTTCTCTGGATCTAACTTAAATTATATTTAAATAATTATAATAGAAAAAATATTGTGCATGAATATGAACTTAAGAGTAAAAATTATTGTTATACTTTAGTGTATTTTGTATTATGGTTTGTAACTAATATGGTTTATAATTAACTACTTTATAATTAACTATTTACTGTTACTTACTTGGTCAATACTCTGTGCACTAAATTCCTCAATTGAATCTGTGCCACTGAGTACTGAAGATATAATGAATTGATTTAGTAGCCTGTTTACTGTAGATAACAGTCAGCGAAATGATTAACCATGCAAATAAAAGTTTCTCCAGTGGATGAATAAGTTTTAAAATCAGTGCAAACAGAATGTTCCATTTATAATATTCTCGGAGAAACAGTTACCAAAGCATTTGAACAATAACCATTAGTTATTTCAATAAAGTAAAAACAAGCAACATAACTGATGATCAACTGAATTTTTATACATTTTATACAACCATTATAATCTAGAAATTCGTGGTCATTATTTTAAAATGTACCGTGCAGTGGTTAGAGTACCAGCCTTTTAATGAAGCGTTTGAAGTAAGTTCTAGCTATAAAAGCAGCAAATAAAAATATTCTGGTATGCATTTTAATTGTTGTTGCCTCTCCTAACCAAAATCCAATGGCAAACAAGTCAGCTGCTTAGAGGAAAAGAGTCAAAGGTAGCAAAACATGTAAAAATTATTTTTATATTTATTTTATATTAATATCATATTAATTTCACTTTAATCATTTAATTCATTTAATTCATTTTTAAAATTTATTTTTAAAATTTATTTTAATCAACTAGAGTCAAATGTGGTAGAAAAAGTTCATGTTTTGAGTTTTGTAAACGATAATTAATAAAGCAGAACTCTCAGGTGCTTAATACAAATATGGAAGGGAGAGGGTGGGAGTGGGTAATAAAAGGAAGAGGGGGTGGAAATTTTAGTCCAGACCTAATTAACGAGAAGGGGGGTGGGTAGGGTGTTGTTGGCTAAATAAAAGTTTATGTTGAAATTTTTACAGAACGTAAATAAAGAATTTTAATTTTAGTGTGGCTTGCGATCAAATGCGTATTTTTTAACAATTGTTTCAATATAATTTAAGATTGACTATGCTTACATAAGTTTTATACTATAAACAAAAACCTAAATTTTGACAAATCGGAATTTACGAGATTTTTTAAAGTTCGACAATTCTTAAAGCCTAATTACAATGAAAGTTTTTATTCTTATAAGTAACTTACGTAAATTTTTTTCTGACTTTTTTTTTTATTATTGACGTTGCTTTTTTTGACAATAACAAATAAAATCTAATAAAAATGAGAGAGGGGGAGGCGGGATCTTAATAAGAATGGGGTGGGTAGGAAAAATTTCCGAATATAATTAAAAAAGAATAATGGATTGGCAAAATATTAGGATTTTCCAGAATATTTTACAGTGATATAGCCTATAATCATCTATGGCAGAAAAGTTAAGACACTATGGAGGAAATAATGAAAAACAAATAATGAACCTGATTTAATTCACTTACACAAAAGTTGCTTCAGTTTTGAATGCTGAGATGACATGTAGGGATGTGAGAAAATTTTGAAATATCAAAACAAAACGATATCATATACATAAATATATAACTCTAATTTTGAATTTTTTAAAAATATAAAAATTATTTCTGTAGGTCAAGTACTTCAAAAGTTATGAGATTTTTAAGTTGCGATTTTTTATATATGGAGAGGCTATGAAAACTTGGACCCAATTTTTTAATTTTTTTTGCAAAAAAATGTATATTCGTCTAAATTTTTGTCTTCTAACTAAAAAATCATATATCAAAACAAAGCTTAGAGTATATTAAACAAATATTTAGTCATAAATATAAAACTGAATATATAATTAAAAAAATTAAAACTAAATATAAAGTTTTATATGTACAAACAAAATAATAAAAAAATCATTAAACTTTATTATTTTAAAATTTTATGGATAAAAGTGTTCCGTTTAAAGATGTTCATGCCATCATGAGGTCCCCATAAAATTTAATAAAAAATACACTAAAATCAAAATAATAGACTGAACAGACCAAACAACTTGTATATTTAATAAAACAAAATTTAATAATCTGTTCAAAGTTTAGAAGCTAAATAAAAAAATTAGTGTTGCGCCAATCAGAATTCAATAAAACTACCATGTGATCCGGTAATTTTATATATGCGAACTCAGGGTAAACAATGCGTCAAATTTTCAAATTCACAAAAAAACCTTGGGTGCTTGAGGAAACCTAAACTTAATATGAGCACATCAGATTTACTTCAAATTTTGAGGATAGGTGGTTTAATAAATATTTTAAAAGAACCTTTGAATTAAAGAAGGACCCTTGCTTATTTTAGGAGCAGTTATTCATAGAAAAACATCAAAGATTTAAAAAGTAAAATCACACTATTTTTTATTTACAAAAATAGCCATGAAATAAATCAAATTTTAGTTTTACCTTTTTTTTAAATAAATACAAAATTTCATTTCATTTAGTTCCAAAATGGAGGTGCAGCCTGGTTTGGCCTAATTCAACTTTTTGCTAAATCAAAAAAAAATGCGGACCAATTTTTAAAACACTTTTTTTACGGCAAAAAACGCATATTCTCACATCCCTATGACATGTAGCTAAACCCTTTAGTTAAGCAATTGGTGATAAACTTTTAAAACACAGATGAAATGTAAAGACAATTAAAAGATTGTAATGACTGGAAAAAGCAAGTGGGTAGAATTTTTCTTCAGGTACAATCATGGACTCTTAAATTGAGTCTACAAAATACAACATTAAATACCACAAGAAATATTTCTCTCTATGCAGCAACATTTGCTAAACTTAAACTTGCATCTCTACATCCATAATGTAAAAATAAATTTTACAGAAAACAATGAATATATTGTTAGGAAAATGTTTACAAAAAATCCAACCATAAAATCTTTTATCTATTTTTTATTTATCCATTTGTTCAGCCAAAAATTGAAAAAATACAATTTTTTTTTATAATTTAACAAAATTAGGTTAGGTGTCATATTCTCTATATTCTAATCATATAGTTAAAAACTAGTCATTGGAGTGAAGCCTAAATAAAATAAACAAGCAAACAAAAAAATTAACAGCAATAATAATAAATAAGAGCATGCATATATTAAATTAATTTAAAATAATAATAATAACAATAAAGCTATAATATGTTAAATAATAAGACACAAAATATGAAAAACACTCAATAACAACAGCAAACAAAAATAAAAATAATTAGCTAAACAGCACAAATAAAAACAAACTTTACACAAACGAAAAGGCAAAGCATAAAAACTACAAAATGAAAGCAAAAACTACAAAACGAAAAGGCAAACTCAAGATAAAATAAAATTAAAAAATAAAAACAATCTTTTGTTATTTTTGGCAAAAAAAGAAAGGTGAAGAAAATTTGGTAAAATAGAAAAAAGTAAACAAAAATAAAAATAATTAACAACAAAAAGCACAAAAAATAACCAACTTTACACAAGCAAAAAGACAAACACAATAACTACAAATTGAAAGCAAAAAGTACAAAACGAAAATGCAAACACGAAAACCTCTACAAAATAAAAAAAAATAAAAAAAATAATAATCTTCTGTTATTTTTGGCGAAAAAAAAATATAAAGGCGTAGAAAAATTGTTAATTTATTTTTACGTTTTAGTTCTTTCTATTATTATTTCGAACTTTTGTCTTTTAAAAAAATTAATATCTAAACTTTAAACTAGCGGAATATCTTCGGTGAAGTTTTTAAATATAGTAATTTATTAGTATTTGAAAAACTAACCCAATAACACTAACTAACACTTGAAGATAAAGGTGTTCAACAAGCAACTTTTGTAAAAAACAATCGAAGTACAAACAGCAGAATACTTTGAAGCATAGTAGATATATTTCAAATTACGTAGATACCAGTAATACTTGAGTTTTATTTTGCTTGAATTTTATGTGACTTAAACAGTAGGAGTTGACTAACAGTTGTGGTTGCTATTCACATTGCTATGTAGTAAGTGACCAGGGCCTGGTCCAGGCCCCATCCCCAGCTAAAAATGAGACTTTTTTTTAAACCTGGCCGTGCCAAAACTATAAGATTTAGCAGGGGTTGATAGATGGGGATAGAAAAAAATTTATAATACTTTATATATTATAATTTTATACTTACATTTGCTATTTATTAAATACTGTCATATACTTTTATATTTTCAAACTCTAATTTACTACCAAAAAAATTGCAAGCAACCATTATTAAGTAAGAATACTAGGAAATGGTTAACTGAAGACTATTGTAGGTTATATAAAAGAAAAATATGAAGATAGCTAAGAGTTATAAGGTTTTTTTGTTTTGCAAGGAAAAAGACTGGTTTGATAAAAGTTTTTGTAGCACGAAAGGACGGATACAGTAAAAGGATGCAACTTTAGATGTAAAAAGTTCATGAAGATCGATATTATAGATAACACAGGAGCAAAGAAGAACCCTTTGGTACCCTTAAAGTTACTTGAAATAAAGAAGAGTGTAGGCTTTCAAGAATAACTTCAATACTGCAGTTAAAAAGAAATAATTTAATAATCTCAAAACCTTTATATACAGAAAGAAGACTTTATAACAGAGTGAAGACTAATGGTAGGATAGTTGGGGAGGTCAAAGTGTTTACTAGAGTTTTTAAAAATCAAAACCACTTATTTGGCACTTTTTAAAGGCTTGATAAAAATTGAAGAGAGTTCTGGAGAACACTTTTTTAAGACTATGCTGGAAATTTTGCCTGAATCAAAAACTGTATAAGTATTTAATTGAGAACTAACTTTAGCATTAGAAGCTAGAGTGATTTGGATGTTTAACGATGGGTTAATCTATTTAACTGGCAGGAAAAGTATGGCCATTAGATTTAAGAGTCAAATTAGAGTAAGATTTCTATGCAAATAACTATGATTTATTCTGGGGAGAAGTAAAAAGATCAGACCCATGAATTAGAAATTAAATGTTAGAATTACTTTACTTAATGACATTGTTGAAAACTAACCAAAATTCTCTAGAACCTAACATTGATATAAGATACAAGAATTTGTTAACTGGGAATAACGGGGCTTAATATCAGACAGGACTTTTTTACATTGGCTTTTTGGAATAATGAAAGGACATTTGTTCTTAAGAGAGATGCTCTTGTAAAAAAGATGAAATAAATTATTGATAAAGCAACTGCTCAAGATGGTAAAAAATGTGGAGTAGAATGAGGCTTGACTTAAAATGGAAGAGTAGGAATAAAAACTTCCAAACTTTTAGTCCAGAAGGAATAAAAGCTTCCTAGATGCGCTTTATGCATAGTAATGATGATTATGATGATCATGTTAATCATAATGATGTTTATATATATACAAAATATAACATGAATTTTGAATTTAAAAAATATACTTAAGGATGTGTAAATGTTTATGTAGCCCCGATCATAAACCCGGCCCTTGCTATATTTTATTAAACCTTGCCCCAGTCTCGGTCTAATTTTAACCCCAGTCACTTACTAATGTTATGAATTAACATAAGATGACAAATTTGTTGTTTCAAACAGGTTTTTAATATGAACACTAAATAAAAATCACTTTCCTCTAAAAGATAGGTAGTTTATCTAACATTATTTGACAACACGATGACTTGATTAACAATGTTCTTTGTCAACAGTGATTGTTCATGGGGCATATGAATTTGTTGACACATGTTTTTTACCTCAGCTGTACCTTAATTATACAATATCCTGTGATTGTGCGAATTAATGATGGACTTAATGTTTGGCATACGTCAGTGGCTTATTTTAATAGTATTTCGATTAAATATCTTGTGAAGTTTGTGACCAACTGGAAAGTGCAGGTCTGCGATGGCCAAAAAACAACTGCCTATTTTTTTTGCAACATTGGAGGTAAAAGGTGAGTTGTACCAGATTATGTTTTGTGATTTTTGAATTGGTCCATTTTTTAATTCGAATTGTAAGCAAATTTGCAGATAAAATCTGATTTAAATAATGCATCTTGATTAGGAGGAATGGAGTATTTAAAAATATTTTGTTATAGAATTAATTGACAATCTCAGTTTTATAGTTTGAGGAAGACTTTTTAGTATGCTAGGAGGGTGGTTAGAATCAGCATGGATATAACTAATTGAATTACCAGGCTTGCAATAAGGTTGGAAAAAACTATCTTTACTATTTAACATTAAGTCCAGATAACTAACAACTTTGAAATTACAGCTGATGGATATAAGGAGATTTTTTCCATTTGTTGGCCACTCCAGTTCTTAAACACTTCTAGACCATCATCTCTATACAATCTAAATTCATCTTTGTTGTAAGACTGTAATACATAAAACAAGATAAATATTCCAACTAACTCAAAAACTTCTTCGTCATCAAAGGTTGCCATGGTGACAACATATAAATCTCCACTTTTTTAAATCCAGGCTTCACCATTGTTAATAACGATTTCCCAGCGTGATGTAATATTTATGATATATGATATTGTGATATTTAATTATTTGACACCAGTGATTAGACTAATCTTATATTTTTTTCATTACACAACATTTTGTAATTTTTAGCAGTTTTTTGTTTTTGATCTTCAATGGCTGATGATTGCTGTATAAACATGAAACACTAAGTACCATAGAAAAAGTTGTTTTTACTTTAGTATTAGTGATGTACTGAAAGCAAATTTGTGGCCAATGCCTATACCGATGGATGGGGAAAAGCAGAAACTGATGTCAATGAACTAACTAATTATTAAAATTTTGAAAATATAAAACCATGCAACTTTAAATCACGTAAATTTTTTCATGGAATCAGTACTGGTAAACAAATACTTGGATCCAAATCAGAGCCAAACCATTATTTTAAAAGATACTAGAT